>NW_015161482.1:235334-243111 GCF_001447785.1 Gekko japonicus | reverse complement strand
GCTCCAGAGTGAGACCAGGGCCGGCTCATCCTGCATCTCCATGGTGGGCAGTGGGAGGTCACTCTCTGCAGCCAGGCTCTGAGGAGAACATGCCTCCTGGGGATGCTGGCAAACTGTGGCTGGAGGAGTGGGAAGGGTCACCTGTCCCCACGGGGCTTGTGTCCATGCCAACACGCAACTGCCAAGGCAGTGGCTCTCACAGCACAGCCTGCATAGCCATCCATGGAACAACACCGATATGATGGAGCATCCATCCGTGATGGACCACCCTGGGCCCATGGACACCTGGAGAGTGCACCTCGGCTATACCTTCTCACCATGGCAAAAGCGACCCTGTTTGGCCAGGGATCCTGGGTTTGTTTGTTTTTTGTCATCTTCTGAGCATGCAACAGCAGTCACTGCGGGTGTGGAGGGGGAATTATTTGTGAATTTCCTGCATTGTGCAGAGGGTTGGACTAGATGACCCTGGAGGTCCCTTCCAACTCTATGATTCTACAGTTCTACAGTTTGGTGTCGTGGTTAAGTGCGCGGACTCTAATCTGGGAGAACTGGGTTTGATTCCCCACTCCTCCTCCACTTGCAGCTGCTGGATGACCTTGGGCAAGCCGTAGTTCTGATAAGAGCTGTTCTTGAAAAAGGGCAGTTTCTGTCAGAGCTCTCTCAGCCCCACCTACCTCACAAGGTGTCTGTTGTGGGGAGGGGAAGGGAAAGAAGTTTGTAAGCTGCTCTGAGACACCTTTGGGGAGTGAAGGGCGGGGTATAAATCCAAGCTCCTCCTCCTCCTCCATATTGAGTACAATGGCTGCCGTGCTATCAGCAGCTATGGACCTCCTGAGGTGTCCAGTGTCCAGCAGAGACATGATACAGCCAGTGTGTCAGGTTCCACAGGCAACAACGGAGTACACACTTATCAGAATGGTTATACTCTATTGCAGAGCTATAGAGGCATTAACATAGTCACTGTTAAGAATGGCAACGTTCCTACAAGCATAATGGGATATAGGGCATTTGTATGCACCCCCCCTTTCCATAAGCCAATTACCCTGGCTCCCACGTGCGGGAGAAGGGTCCCCAGGCCGTTAGAGGCCGCAGCTGGGAACCAAAAGCGCTCCCACGGTTCCAGGCATCCCAGACACTACACCAGCAACCTGCAAGGTCATTGATAAGCAAGCAGTACAGAAGCAAAAGTAAAGAAGCAGCATCTGGCCCACAGAGGAAGAAAATGAATCCCCTCCCATCATGGCAGCATAGCTGACACAGTGCTGCCCAGGCATTGCCCAGTACACATTGGCTGACAGTAGGGTTAGAGTGGCGGCATGTCTGTGGCTCCTCTCCTATCCAATTGTTGAAGGAGGAGGAGGAGGAGGAGACTGGATTTATACCCTGCCCTTCACTACCCAAGGAGTCTCAGAGCAGCTTACCATCTGCTTTCCCTCCCCTTCGCCAAAACAGACACCCTGTGAGGGAGGCGGGGTTGAGAGAGCTCTTTTGAGAACTGCTAGTGAGAGAACAGCTCTGAAAGAACTTGTGACTGACCCAAGGTCACAACAACAGCTGCATGTAAAGGAGTGGGAAATCAAACCCAGTTCTCATAAGAACATAAGAGAAGCCAATGTTGGATCAGGCCAATGGCTCATCCAGTCTAACACTGTCACACAGTGGCCAAAAACACCAGGTGCCATCAGGAGGTCCACCAGTGGGGTCAGGGCACTAGAAGCCCTCCCACTCTCACCCTCCCCCAAGCACCAAGAATACAGAACATCACTCACCCCAGACTAAGAGTTCCTATCTATACCTTGTGACTAATACCCACTGATGGACTTCTGCTCCATATGCTTATCTAATTCCCTCTTGAAGCTGTCCATGTTTGTAGCCGTCACCACCTCCTGTTGCAGTGAATTCCATGTGTTAATCACTCTTTGGGTGTACTTCCTTTTATCTGTTCTAACCCGACTGCTTAGCAATTTAATTGAGTGCCCACGAGTTCTTGTATTGTGAGAAAGGGAGAAAAGTACTTCTTTCTCTACCTGCTCTATCCCATGTATAATCTTGTAAACCTCAACTATGTCACCCCTCACCCATCATTTCTTGAAGTTAAAGAGCCCCAAGTGCTTTAACCTTTCTTCATAGGGAAAGTGTTCCAACCCTTTTATCACTCTACTTGCCCTTTTCTGTACTTTTCCCAGTGTTTCTGAGGTGTGGTGACCAGAATTGCACACAGTATTCCAAATGAGGTTGCACCGTTGATTTATATAGGGGCATTATGGCCATGATAAAGGACAAAAATGGTAGGGACCTAACAGAAGCAGAAGAGATTAGGCAAGAATACACAGAAGAACAATACAAGAAGGGCCTCAATGTCCTTGACAACCACGGTGGTGTGATCCCTGATCGCGGGCCAGACATCCTGGAGTGTGAAGTCAAATGGGCCTTAGAAAGTATCACTAACAACAGAGCTAGCGGAGGTCCCAGCTGAGTGGTTCAAAGTCTTAAAAGATGCTGCTGCTAAAGTAGTACACTCAATATGCCAGCAAATCTGGAAAACACAACAGCGGCCACAGGATTGGAAAAGGTCAGTTTACATTCCAATCCCAAAGAAGGGCAATGCCAAGAAATGTTCAGTTTGGTGAGAGCCAGTTTGGTGTAGTGGTTAAGTGTGCAGACTCTAAACTGGGAGAACCGGGTTTGATTCCCCACTCCTCCACTTGCACCTGCTGATGTGACCTTGGGTCAGTCACAAGCTCTGGCACAGCTGTCCTTGAAAAAGAGCAGTTTCTGTCAGAGTTCTCTCAGCCCCACCCACCTCACAGGGTGTCTGTTGTGGGGAGGGGAAGGGAAAGGAGGTTGTAAGCCGCTCTGAGACTCAAAGTGAAGGGCGGGGTATAAACCCAATCTCTTCTTCTTCAAACTATCACACAGTTGCACTCATTTCACACACTAGCAAGGTCATGCTCAAGATCCTACAAGCCAGGCTTCAGCAGTACATGGATAGAGAAATGCCAGAAGTACAAGCTGGTTTTCGAAGAGGTAGAGAAATGAGAGATCAGATTGCCAACATTCGCTGGATTATGGAGAAAGCAAGGGAGTACCAGAAAAACATCTACTTCTGCTTCATTGACTATGCTAAAGCTTTTGACTGTGTGGCTCACAACAAACTATGGCAGGTCCTTAAAGAGATGGGAGTACCAGACCACCTCACATGTCTCCTGAGAAACCTGTATAAGGGTCAAGAAGTGACAGTTAGAACCGGGTATGGAACAACTGATTGGTTTAGCATAGGAAAAGGAGTACGAGAAGGATGTATTTTGTCACCCTGCCTATTTAATTTATATGCGTAGATTTGGGCTGGGTTGCCATCAGTACGCAGATGACACTCAGCTCTATCTGTTATGGGAAGGCCATCTGCCCTCCACCCCTGATAATTTGGCCGAGGCTTTGGAGGCTGTGCCTGGATGGTTGCGGCAGAGTCGGTTGAAGTTAAATCCTTCGAAGACAGAGGTCCTGTACCTGAGTCGGAAGGGAGGGGATACGGGAATCAGGCTCCCCATGCTGGAAGGGGCATCTTTGGTGCCAGCCCAGAAGGTGAGGAGTCTGGGAGTCACACTGGACGACTCTCTTTTCATGGAGGCCCAGGTTACTGTAGCTGCCCGATCTGCCTTTCCCCATCTTCGGCAGATTAGGTTGCTGAAACCCTCTCTCCCCCCCCCCCCCAACATTTCTTTGGCTACAGTGACCCATGCAAGGGTCACTTCCAGGGCTGACTACTGTAATTCACTTTAATCAGGCTTACCCTTGAGGCTGACCCAGAAATTACAGCTGGTGCAAAATGCAGCGGCGTGCCTGCTAACAGCAACACCTATGTGGGTTCACATTTGGCAGGTCCTCCGCCAATTGCATTGGTTACCAGTAGAGTTCTGGATCCACTTCAAGGTGTTGGTAATAACCTTTAAAGCCTTTGTGGCAAAATGGGGACTCGGTCTCAGCCCTGGGAGACTGAGCAGCTGTTCTGTGGCTCGCAAGCCCCTGTTTTTCCCTTCCCATCCTTCCTGGTGGGGCTATTTCCCTTCGTTACACGCTGCCACCACTCACTGAATGGACACCACCTTCCTAGAGGGACAGTGAGACCCCTCTGGCTGATTCCCCAACCTTTGGAAGTTGGTACCACAATCTTTGGGTGCCCCGTGGAGAGTTGGCAACCCCTCTGATTTGGGCCCGTTTGGGTTCCCTGACCTCCCTTTGCCCCTGGTAATGTGCTGAGCAGGGAGGACTAGGTGGTCAAAGCACACCAACAAGGTTTATTTTATTTTAATTTTTTAACTATGAACAAGTTAAGTGCAGAAAATGAACAGAAGCACATTAACACCATCTGAGCAGAAAATGATTATGATTTGAAACACCCTTCCTCTGTCCCCTACACACACCCTCTCTATCTCTGGAGGCTGTGGGCCTCAGGATGGGTCCCCCCGCCTCCTGTTGTTGTGGAGAAACCCCCCCAGCCCTCCACCGGACTGGTCACTGGTACTGTTGCCCTCCTGGCTGTCCACCACGGTTTATAGTGGCCTGGATGCCGCGGAGTTTGAGGCAAGAGGAGCCTCCACCTGTCCGCTCCCTTGAAGCGGCCCTCCAAGCTGAGGCAAAGGCTGAAGACCAGGCTGAAGAGTGAACTCCCCCCTCGGGGCCAAAGCCTTTATCTGTGTTAGGATTCTTATTAAGTCAGTCAGCAGAGTAAGTAGAAAGAGATTGAGTCCATGGTGTGTTTAAAATATAAGAGCTTCCTATAAACTTATCATGGGAAAAAGGTACATGGATATAAAATAACAAAGAGCTAATATGCCTACATCCTTACAGCTAAAAGGTAAAATGCAGGAATGGAGTCTCCTTCTTCAGTCAGAACAAAGACAGGAAGGAGAAGCCAATATGCTAAATACTTGACACATTGGTTTCCAATCAGACTATTAAGTTAGCTCCAAAGTTCCCGGGCATTCTATTGTCTAAACAGATTGGTTACAAACAAACATGTGACTTCCTGTTGATCATAACAAACATCATTAACCCTGTAAATACTGAAGTGTTTTGACTTGTAACACCCAACAATCTGCCTGGCTCCGCACCCTCTCTTTTCCCTAAAGCTTCTGGGAACTGTAGGCAGGGAGGTATGGCAGCTCCATCGTTCCATATGGAGTACCTCCCCCCTCCGAAGGACTACCAGGCTGGCATCCATTTTAAAATACTCTGCTGCCTCTGCCTGGCAGCCATTTCATCACCGCCTTACACGGCCTGGGACCAACATATCTCAAGGACCCCCTCTCCCCGTATATGCCCCAAAGAGCATTACGCTCTAAGGATCAACACCTCTTGGTGGTCCCTGGCCCAAAGGACACCCGACTTGCCTCGGCCAGGGCCAGGGCCAGGGCCGGGGGGGCTTTCTCCACATTGGCCCCTGCCTGGTGGGACAGGCTCCCCATTGAGACCAGGGCCCTGCGGGATTTACTTCAGTCCTACAGGGCCTGCAAGACAGGGCTGTTCCGCCAGGCCTTTGGCTGAGGCAACGGATGATGCCCGTCTATGGCCTCCCTGAGGTGGTTGTCACTCTGCTAACAACTACTGGCTAGGGCCAGGAACCTCCCACAACCAGGGAACTGCTTGTTTGTTTGTTTGTTTGTTATTAGCTGTGACCATCATTTTAATATTTATGAAGATGTTTTAAATTTTAATGTTATTTTATTAACAACATTTTTGTATAAATGATGTTGTTACCTGCCTTGAGCCCACTTCTGGGATGGGCAGGCTATAAATGTGAAGAAATAAAATAAAATGCAGAGTACATCATGTGAAATGCTGGCCTGGATGATTAAGAGCCGGGAATTAAGATTGCCGGGAAAAACATCAACAACTTCAGATACGCAGACGATACCACTCTAATAGCAGACAGTGAAGAGGACCTAAAGAGCCTTTTGCTGAGGGCGAAAGAGTTGGCTTGAAGCTCAACATCAAAAAGAATAAGATCATGGCATCTGGACCCATCAGTCCTTGGCAAATAGAAGGGGAAGTCATGGAAGCAGTGACAGACTTCATGTTCCTGGGATCCAAGATCCCTGCAGACAGTGACTGCAGCCACGAAATTAAAAGATGCCTGCTCCTTGGGAGGAAAGCGATGGTGAACCTAGACAGCATAATGAAAAGTAGAGACATCACCCTGCCAACAAAAGTCCATATGGTCAAAGTGATGGTATTCTCAGTAGAAATGTATGGCTGTAAGAGTTGGACCATAAGGAAGGCTGAGTGCCGAAGAATGCCGAAGAATGGATGCTTTCAAATTGTGGTGATGGAGAAAATTCATGAGAGTCCCTTGGACTTCAAAGAGATCAAATCAGCCTAAAAGAAATCAACCCTGACTGTTCCCTGGAAGGCCAGATACTGAAGCTGAAGCTCAAATACTTTGGCCACCAAATGAGAAGGGAGCACTCCCTGGAGAAGACCCTGATGCTGGGAAAGATTGATGGTAAAAGAAGAAGGGGGATGGCAAAGAATGAGATGGTTGGACAGTGTCATAGATGCAATGAATATGAAACTGAGCAAACTTTGGAGGACGACAGAAGACAGGAGGGCCTGGCGTGATGTGGGGTCGCAAAGAGTCGGACTTGACTATGCGACTGAACAACAACAAAAGTATGATACTGGCTGATTTGTTTTCAGTTCCCTTCTTAATAATCCCCAGCATAATGGCCTTTTTTAATTGCCGTTGCACACTGTCTTGACATTTTCAGTGAGTTATCTACTACAAGATCTCTCTCTTGGTCAGTCTCCCCCAATTCAGTTCCCAGATTAGAGTCTGCACTCCTAACCACTGCACCAAAATGAACCCATTTTGAGGCCTTGGAATGTAGAGCAAGGCTGCAGGATGTGGAATAAAAGGAAAAGCTCACCTCATCTGTCTGTAGCTGACCAGTTGTAGAAAAGGTTTTACTTTTATTTGAAGCAATAGGCGCATAACAGGATCACTGTTCAGAATGAGGCAAAAGCATGGGACTCAATAGATTATAGGAAATTCAAAAAGCTGAGGCCCAATTGCGGGAGTTCCTGCGTGTGCCATTGAGCCTGGGAAGCAACGCTCTTGGGTAACCATAACATATTTGCTTCTCATGGATCGTACCATGAGATCACCCAAGCTCCTACCCGCCAGCAACCACCTGTGGCCTTGAGAGATACGGACGTTCCTGCAACTAGGCATTTAAGCGCAGCAACAAGCATACACGGGAAAGTGAAAGCAGACAAGCGCATACCTAGAGAACAGAGAAGCGCCTACATAGGGAATATACAATGGCATACATAACGCATAGGAAAACACATTGGCAGCTTGCTGACAGAGATATTCTGAGGTCACACGGGGGAAAATGATGCAGCCAAAGGGCAGGTTTTTAGAGCTTCACCAAAAGAGACACGCGGCGGCGGGATCAGATCCCTACACACCTGGGCAGCTTGTACACATGTGGACTTTGCCCATTGGTCCTGTTCACTGATGTGCTGAGGACATAATCCTACGGAATTTCACCCAGTTTGATGGGCGATTGAAAGTTGTAGCAGACCTGTATTCCCAATGAAATCAAAGGAAATAATTCTCAGGTTGATTTGCTAGTGCAATTAGTTCTAATTCTAATATTAAAGAATAAACTCAAGTTTTTGAAATGACAGAGAAACCCAAACCCAAACCTCCTTCCTTCCTTCCTTCCTTCCTTCCTTCCTTCCTTCCTTCCTTCCTTCCTTCCTTCCTTCCTTC
>NW_015161482.1:231544-235298 GCF_001447785.1 Gekko japonicus | reverse complement strand
CTTCCTTCCTTCCTTCCTTCCTTCCTTCCTTCCTTCCTTCCTTCACAACTCCAGGCACAGCAGGTATTTGGGAGCCAAAATATGTAGAGTCTCCTGATGAGGGCAAGAGCTCTGAGGATCAGCCTGCAGAAAGTTGTCCCAAAACAACCATTTTGGGGCACAACCACAGATGTTCCTCATTGTATTGTCACCAACCAATGGAGGTGGTCAGCCCCCAACCTTAAATGGCTGCTCTCGTCCGTCTCCTGCCACAAGCGCTCAGACAGAACTCACATGATTTTAGGGGAATTTTAATAGGTAAATTCTCCTAAGACAAATTTGCTTTCATAGAATCATAAGCGTTGGAAGTCTCCAGAGTCATCTAGTCCAACCCCCACAATACAGGAAATTCAGAAACACTTCTCCCACACACATATATACATACATACAGTCTTCTCATCTGACTCTTTTGCTAAGTTTGCCAATGTCAGTTTGATTGGATTGATAGAGCTTGGGAAAATAGTGTTTAATATGTTTTTGAGTAGCTCCCAGCAAAACATAAAATGTTGTCAATAGGAATCTCTGATTTGTGCAAAGTGTTGTTCTGGCTCTGCCTCGTGCTTGCTGAACGTGCCGTGCAGGTCTATGTGTGCAGCACCCTTCCCACAATTGGGGCACTTTCTGGAGAGCCAGAGTGAGGCTGTAGGATATCCTGGGTTCAGCTCAGCCCTGTGCTACAAAGCCAACTGGTGGCCTTGGCAAGTCTCCGCCTGAGACCCCAGAAAAGAGCAGGGGTTACAATATGGGCCTGTCTGGCTGACTTGGTTGTAAAATGTTTCAAGCACTCAGAAAGCAACATCTGAATGACAGTTATTCCTGGGGGTCCACAGGCCCACCTTTTGAGAAGAACACGTCTTCAGACAGGTCCCTCCCCGTTATGGGGTCTCCTTGGCAGAGGAGCTCTTGCAAAGGTTTCCTGGGAGGGCAACAGCCACTGCTGCAAAGAACCAGGATCTGGCAGAGCCAAAAACTCCAGGCTGCTCTTGCAGGGATCCAGGTGTATGGCTGTAGCATGAGCAGGAGGAGCTGGCACTGCCACCGCGGACAGTGTCACTGGGCTGCACTTTGCAGGTGTAGCCCCTGTGCCTCCAAGGCTGCCACCTGATGCCCGCTGGTAAACGTCCCCCTCTCCTGCCTTCCATTGGGCAGACTGCCCTTGGCCCTTGTGGAAAGGACCTCTTTACTGGACCCTTTCCTCTTCTCTAGAAGAGAATAATTCCACTGTACTGTCTGAAGGGGATTATATACTGCCAAACTAGAGGGGGGGGGGAAGGGGTTCAGCATAAAGGCCTCATCTCCTCTTACTGCAGAGATGTCTCTTTGCTAACAGCCATGAAAGGTGAAACGGGACAGCAAAGGGAGCTGGGAAACTGTCATGATGAGAGACTCTAAAATTATCAGCAGCACAAATTGGGACATTACACTAAGAACAGGAACCAATTATTCTCATGAGTCAGCAAGGACAGAGCTATAATTAATAGGGCCATAGTTACCCCAATGCGGAGGAAATCTGGGAAGCTGCACAGTATTGCAGCAACTCTTCACCAAAGAACCAGGAACACCTGAAGCGGAAGGGCCAGCCTTCGATGGTGTCAGCTAGCTGCCATTGTATCTGAGGTTACCTGCTTCACATGCCTTGTGCTCTCCCCCCCCCCTTTGGGTTTAGATTGCTTCATTATGCTTCTCTGTGTTTTGTGGAACTGGCCAAGGTCGTGCAGCTGGTGGGGGGGAGTCGGAGCTTCGCTAAGCTTGTTATGGTTATCTACCCTGTGAACTGAAACTGTGTTGATGGTACTGGACTGTTACATTCTCATGGAATAGGCGCACGTTTATGAGTTCTATTCCCGCCAGCGGGAACTGGCCTCATTGGCCCAACATGGTTCAAATCCCTCTTATATGCTATGCTTGTGTATTGGTAGTTATTCCTAACAATGTTCTTGTTCCTGTCTGAACCATCGCTTTGAAATAAACCTTGCTTTGATTCAAACGTGGAGTCATTTCGAATGCCTGGGGATCCAACAGATGGCAGAAAGGGCTTGCCTGCTTGTTCTTACGGTAGCTGTATCAAAAAACACCCTCGCCTTCTGTTGTTTTTCTTTGCCACTGCAGCAAACGTGTTGCCATTCTTTCTCTACTTTTGGTTGCCCTGTGTTCCCTCAGCTTTTTCTATCTTGTGGTACAATCTTTGTTGGGATATAAGGACTGTATGCTGTCTTTTAGCCTCAGTATTTAGACGTGGCTACAATAGAGTCAGATAGATAGGTGGGTTCAGGACACTGACCATCCTTTCTTTCTCTCTCTGATGCTTTCAAACAGATGGTTATTCTTAGGGGAAAAGACTTCCTTCCGTTCTGACACCTTCTCTCTCTCACACTCTGCCAGATCTCTCCATCTAGGCATCATGAATACAAGACATGCATCCTGCATCTACATCCATCCTAGTTGGTTAGATTAGGCTAAGAACATGAGAGAAGCCAATGTTGGACCAGGTGCCATCAGGAGGTCCAGCAGTGGGGCCAGGACACCAGGAGCCCTCCCACTGTTGCTCCCCATCCTGTCTCTACTCTATCCTGTCAAGAATGGAGTTCTATAAAGAAAGGAGCTAATATTAGTTTGCAAATATAAAAGAGGCTCTACGTAACTTTGTTTCTTAGCAGCACGCACACACACACACACTTTGCTGCATGGTAAGCCTTGTGCCCTCTGCTAACTTGCTAATTGTTCCTGGCTATACCAAACCACAGAATCTAATATATATATTTTCTTTTCAGTCCTCACTGTCCTTGACCACATTTATTCTTACTGCTGTTTTGTCTGATTGGACAAGTCATGTGTTTCATTGATGATGTTGTTGGGTATGTATATTAGTTAATATAGTTATTCCCTATTGCAAATAGCCAGCTACTCTGGCATCACGTGTGTGCAAGTAAGATGGCATGGCTCCTACAGGAGAGACTTGTAGGTGTGTCCTGCTCCTTGCAGACCCATAAACAAGAGGAGGGGGAGAGAGAGAGAGAGAGAGAGAGAGAGAGAGAGAGAGAGAGAGAGAGCGCACCAAGGGCATAGGAAGAGAAGGAGGCATCAGAGAGAAGCTCCCAGGTTAGATAAAGAGAGGCATCTCATTCATTAAGAACCCATATACACATCTAGAGTAATGTAGCACCCCACTCCCCAATGTCCAGGCATGTTGAGTTGCCTTACTCCAACAGACAACACAGTGGTACGTTTGCACACACCTGTAAACAGTCATGGCAGTAGCCAAAGAAGAAAATGACACCCATCAGCAGTGTGTGTGTGTGTGTGTGTGTGAGTTATATTTCATGAGCTGAAATAGGACAGGTTTATTTGTTTTTGAAGTGAATAGTGTAAGTGCTGAATATCTGGCAAAGTCCTACCGAAGACAGACCCCAGCCTGGCTTTCCTTCTAAACAGACCTTTTTTGGAACTTGTGATCATGTGATATCACCTTCTCCACCAACAGAAGGGCTGCACCTTTAAGAGCATCAGCAGACCCTGAAATGAACAGATTGTCTGGTGTGGAGCAGCCTCTGCTGCTGCTCTTACCAAAACTCATGCCAGCAGATGAAAACATCAAAATCTACCAAGACATTTTGCCTTCGCTGCAGTTGTCTGTGAACTCCTTTTAGTAGACAGTCACGTTCTGAGTTATGCCTGCTTCTCTCTAGAGATCGGCAAGAATCAGATCAGCTGCTTT
>NW_015161482.1:214347-231493 GCF_001447785.1 Gekko japonicus | reverse complement strand
ACGGCCACGCAGAAGGTCAAGAGGTCAGAGAAGGAAGTCCAGTGTCTCATTGAGTCCCCAGCGTCCTGTGTTACGTTTTTTAAAAAGAAGACACTCTTAAAAGAAATCACAAAAATCACAAGGTGTATCAGATCGTTAATAATAAAGTATTTGTCATTCAAACTTTACCTTCAGTGTGATACTCTGTAATGCTCTGTCACGGGGCCTTTCCTCGTTCTCATTTGCCTTGATTCTGTGTTCCCACGGCTTCAAGGCATGTTTCCCCTATTCCACGTGTGTTTTCCTCCCTCTAGTGGTCAATTCAATATTACATTTCTCTATGTCCAGCCAGGCACAGAGAGAGGTGATATCAAGTTGACCAAAGTGAGGGAGCAAATCACATGTGGAATAGGGGAAAGAAAAAACCCTCTCAAAGTAATAGAGGGACACACACAAGTGAAGAAAATGAGAACGTGGGAAAGGCTAGAAGTCTCACCCTTGCCAGAAACTCCTGATGACAAAAGAAGTGGTATAAATAATCATTCATGAGGACCTGAAGATCCTAAGAAACCTATTTGGGGGGAAAGGGAGAGAAAAAGCAGCCAAGGTTTCAACGACTATTTCCAGGATTCCAGAGATTCCTCCTGATTAAAGGCAAATGCTAATTGCTCCATTTCTCATAAGAACATAAGAGAAGCCAATGTTGGATCAGGCCAATGGCCCATCTAGACCAACACTCTGTCACACAGTGGCCAGAAATACAGTGCCATCAGGAGGTCCACCAGTGGGGCCAGGACACTAGGAGCCCCTCCCACTGTTGCCCCCCCCACCAAGCACCAAGAATGCAGAGCATCACTTGCCCCAGACTGAGAGTTAACCATCTTTCATATGTGTAGCTCTGATTTATTGGCACAGTAGAACAAGCCACACACTTAATATCACACAATGTGGCATCAGCTGTGGGAGAAACTGTAGTAGTGAAAGGTAGTGAACTAAGTGTGGGCAAATGGTGCTGTTGTTTGCTTTCATTTTACATTCTGAAATTTATTTTTCATTTCATTTTTCCATTCTTTTATTTCATATCCATTTCTTGTTCCTTTCAATGGAAAACACATTTCTGGCTGTATGTCAGCTATGCTGCCATATTGTTTATGGGCCTAGAGGTAACCTGCTTGACCTGTGTATGAGTTGGTGCCACATTCCTTTCCTCTCGCTTCTTCCTTGGTTATCTCTGACCTTGTACTCCTGCCTGTGTAGTGTCTCCACTTTAATTAACCGTGAGACTAGTTTCGTTTCTCAACCTAGGATCAGTTAGTTAGGTTCCAGGAGCACCTTCAAGGTCTTGACTTGATTCACCATGGAAGACTTAACTCGAAGTCCAACCAAGAAGTTACAGTGTCAGGACCCACAGCCAAACAACGGAGCACACACTTCTAAGGCCCCTGCCACACGGGACGGCTGAAACACGGCTACTCAGAGCCGCTCCAAACTTGAGACGCCACAGCGGGATCCCACGGATCCCCTGAGCCGCAGCGCATCACTCCCCGGCACGATCAGATGCCGGGGAGGAAAAGCCGCCGCATCCCGGCCCCCGGCCGTACTGCGCATGCTCGAGCATGCGCAGTTCGGTAGCCTCCCCCTTCCATCAGACTTTTCCTCCCCGGCATCTGATCGTGCCGGGGAGTGATGCGCTGCGGCTCAGGGGATCCGTGGGATCCCGCTGTGGCGTCTCAAGTTTGGAGCGGCTCTGAGTAGCCGTGTTTCAGCCGTCCCGTGTGGCAGGGGCCTTAGAAGTGTGTGCTCCGTTGTTTGGCTGTGGGTCCTGACACTGTAACTTCTTGGTTGGACTTCGAGTTAAGTCTTCCATGGTGAATCAAGTCAAGACCTTGAAGGTGCTCCTGGAACCTAACTTGTTAATGGATAAGTGGGTTGCAGGTGCCAGGAGCACGTTCTTCTAATCGCACCTAGCATGTAAACAGGCCCATCCCCTAGATCCTGCTGACCTGACTACACTTGGGTGACCCTTCCAAAGACTTGTTTGAGGTGGCTCAAAAAATAACGTGGTGCAATCAAATCAGCACCAAAGCAAAGCAAATAAAAAAATATCACAGCATAAAAACAACCAGGGTATAAAATAGCAAAAAAAACCCCCAACATTCAGCAGCTTAAAGAAATGTACATGAAATAGCTCAGATGCTAGTAAAAGCACAGTCTCAAACGTCTTTCAAAGATAGATGGAGGAGAAGGGAATAGCCTGGCTGGGTGGTGCTGCTGTTGCAGAGGCATGCAAGTAGGCACCCCACCTTGCTGTCATTTTCCTGACTCCTGCGCCCATAGAGAAGGGTCTTGGGATGGGGAGACGGTTCTCCTGAGGGGAAATCAGAGGTTTGGCACAACAGCCTGTTCCCATTCCCTGCCTCTTAGCTTCACAACAGCAGCAGGTCCCCATTTGCCAAGCTGAACAGACTTGCTGGCAGATTTATGAAGATGCCATGATATGGAGAGATTATTTTGTTATATTCTTCCGTCGGCTACTCCCTGTTCATTCCTAACAGTAGCAGGCAGGAGCTGTTCAACATGGACAACAACAGAATATCTACCTGCTCGGTGCTCTCATGGTTCTTGTCCACCACCACTGATCAGGGTGAAAAATTGACCGTGCCTTGATTCTGTCAGCCTTTGAGCCTCCTGAGTTTCAAAAGATGGGTGATGATACCATTTATTTATCATAAAATCAACACCAATTTAGTGCAGTCTAGTGAACTGAATCTCATTTACACATTTTGAAAACAAGCTTTGCGGGGGAAGATTAGTATCATTAACTTGCCCTCACCAATCATCTGAAGGGTTCCTCTGGAGTCTGAAGGTCTGTGAACAATTGCATAGTAAAAGGCATAACTGTCCCTCTTTCTTGTGATTTTTATGCTTTCACAAAGGTGCTTTTCTTTTAGCAGCACTCTGTTTCTTTACAAACTGGGAAACTGCAGCTTGAGAGGGCAAGTTGCTTGTGATGATATAAGAGAACAAAGCAGGTTTTGCATCTCAACAGTTGAGAGAAATTCCCTGCATCCCGATGATCTCAGACCTTGCATGCACCTGGCTTCTACACTCAGCCCCACGGAAGAGGGGGCACTTCTGTAGGCACACCGAGGTGGCTCTTCCATCCAGTTTGCTTCAGTGGAAGGCCCAGTTACGTATGCGCCTACCTAGAGAATCAGCTGCCAACTTTCATGTGCGTTCATTGTCTTGGAAAGGGGGACAGATTCCTACCTGAAGATGCCTCCAGGACTTACTTGTGAGACAGCTCCAGATCTAGTTCCAGTCTCACAGATATGGCCAGGAATATAGGGGTTCAGTTGTGGACTGACTAAAAAATCATGGAGGATGCTTTTGAAAGCCAGAATTCGATGTGGCTTGGCCTCTCAGCAAACAAATCAGATAGGGAGTCCACAGACTCGGAACAGTATAGTCTTGGAGACAGGTGAGGAAGAAATATGTCTCTGGTTGTTAAAAAACAGTCTAACTGATATCAATATCAACAAGAATGTCTAACTAAAACTGGAAGTGAAGATACAGTTCAAAGATGGGGCATATTGTTTGGGGTACATGAAAAATGTTTAATAATTTTTGTATTCTTTGTCATAATAAAAAGTACCAAGAATGAACTAATATCGCTTTTACATACTTTAAGTAGCTATTTGTATATAAATAACTTTTCATGGTGTTTGAATTTATACAATAATTAGTTAGCTAAGAATATGAGCCTTATTAAGTGGGACAGCTAGTTTTCAAAGATGCTTTTGAAAATGTTTTGGTAAGAAATAGTTAATGGACTCAAATAATTTCTCTCCTTTAATTATCTACATAAAATCAACACATGGTATTAGCATATTCTTTAAAGTTAGTTAACTCTAAAAGTGTAAATAATTATGTTTAATAAAAATATACAATGGAAGCCAGGATTCTTTAGTAATATTTTTGCTTGTTCAACTGGCTTTCATCAGACCTTGAAAGCTCAGTACAGTCGGTACTTGGAAGGGGGACCACCAAGGAAGACTCTGCAGAGGAAGGCCAGGGCAAACCACTTCTGCTTCTCACTTGCCTTGAAAACCCCTTTCTGAGGTTGCCATAAGTTGGTTGTGACTTGACGGCACATATGTACAATATCCAAAATGAATAAAATATGTTATGAAGTGTACCCATCACTAGGAGATTAATGATCTAATGTAGGAAACATAATTAGATGCCTATGACAACTTAAGTGCACACCTGTATCTGAATCAGGCCTGACCAGAGTCATCTGGAACAGCAAGAGCATACTAAAAATTGTCCTTAAAAGGGCAATTTACAAGAATTGGTCAAGCTGTTTCCCAGATAGGGAGATCAGGGCCACTGCTGTTACTTAGGGTTAGGAACAGTAGCATGAGGAAGAGGCAGACTGTTTGTTGTTTATTGGATGTCTGCTCCTGGTCATTATACTGATTTATGCTGTGCAATCCACCCTGAGTGGATAGTTTTGTCTAATTCTTTTCCAAGTGAGTTTCCTCTTTTACTCCAAGGGCTGAAAGATCTCCTGAGTTCATCCAAATGCATGAGCTTCAAATATAAGCTCTAAAATGCTGTTGTGTTCAAGAGAGTGGAAGCCCAACAGTTTCTGTTTTGCATGGCACGTGAGCAAGGGCAGTTAGAGAGCTGGACTTAGATTGGTATACTTGGATCCAGCCATGAAGTTAATGTTAGGATAGCAATGGATCACACCTACTACAGAAGTGGAGAAGTAATTAAAGGGTTATTCAATACACAGAAAGGGGGTGGTGGGGGTGGTGTTGCATAGTAATTAATCGGGGCCTAAGATGTTTCTTCTCCTAGTTCTGTTTTGCTTGTTCCCCTCTTTTATGCTTTCTGGATCTGAATGCAGATCAAGAAAGAGGTGTGCACTGTACTTATTTGGTTATGTATTCTGTGTGTTTCAAAGCTAAGGAGAGGTTTGTTTATTTATTTATTTGTTCAATTTATACACACACACACCCCCGCCCGCCAAAGCAGGCTCAGGGCAGCTACCTCTTGAAAGAATCTCCAGCCCAGACTCATTGTTATCTGCAAAACTGTAACATCTATGAGTTCAATGGGTGACCTGGAACCACTCAGAGTAAGAGTAAGCTAACTCACACCCTTGTCATGAGGATAAAATGGAGGATGGTTGATTTGAAAATAGGCATTATTTACCCGCCATGCTCCTGAACATGCATACACTAAGCAACTCACAAAACTGTGTGCCTGCCCTAATAGTGGCTGTCTAGTCAGCTGCCTGGCAGCATGTCACAAGCTCTACAGAGGCAAAACTAGTAATCGATGTAAACACATGTGGGGAAATAAATGTAAGGCAAATTCCATTTTTGAATTAGCTCTTCATAAAAGTGGAATTGTCAAGAATTCCTCCCCCCACAAAACCGTCTCCCCCCACCTCTTTTTTACCAAGCTGCCATTGGCTGCAGGTCATTTTCCCATTCCTACCATTGCCCATGTCAAACAGCTGGGGCACCAAAGGCAAGCAGAATGGCCAGTGATGTCGAATCAAAAGGCTCCCCCAGCCATGGTGTCAGCCATGTGCTAGGAGGACATGCTATGTGCACACACGTGGCTGTGAAGTGCCAAGCTGGGCTAAGTGTTTTGGTAGGCTGGCCTGCTTATCAGACATTGCATAAGATAGACTAATCTCTCCCCTCACCATCTCTGAAAATTGGGGGTGGGATGTGGGTTGATTTAATGTCTAATTTTGCTGGTCCCCCTCAGCCACTGTACCACTATGAGGACACCAGGGTCTTATGTATAAAGCTTATTTTCCGCAGCCATCATTTATCTTTCAAGGTAAAACACACTTTTTATTTAGACACTGATAACTTGGTTATCATAGAATAGATAGGCACTGATACCAAGGGATAACAAGGACCTAATACTTTAAAAAGTTTATTTTAAGAATTAAATATTCCAAAGGAGGATTTGAATATTTAACAGGACATTTATTATGAAAGTACACAGCAATCCTTATGCTACTTCTGCCACTTCATTTTCTTCAGCTTTTTCTTTCTTCCACCAGCAGCTGATGGATCTTCACGCACCCTCTCTGACCAAGCTGAGGCTAGCCTTTTGTTCTCTCCCACCAGCTATCAAATGCCCCTGTGTCTCAGGCCCTCATCTTGTTGAGTTTTAAGCTGAAAGCCAAAGATCAATGAAAGTGGTTAGACTGTCCATTAATTGACCAGTCAGAAGTGAGTATTCTTCTGTCAAATAAAACTAAGAGACTCACTGACAACCTCAGAGAGAAAAAACTACTCCCTCGGCAACAGTAACTAGGCATCAGCTTCACTTTTTGGTAGATTGCCAGAAGCTGACAGACTTTCTAGTTCTACTTCCCTCACAAAAGTAAACTCACCTCACATTCACCTCATAACTTTACAGTCTCTTAGTATTAAATAATACTTTTTATGAAAAACTATGATTTACTATTTATATACATTTGATAACTTTCCACACAGGATTTTCGGTGTTTCTCAAGGGAAATAGAAATGTAAAGTTATTGTGAATAAATAGAAACTGAAAGCAGAATGAAGCCACAACAAACTTGATTTGCCCGTTTGGTGTAGTGGTTAAGTGTGCAGACTCTAACTTGGGAGAACTGGGTTTGATTCCCCACTCCTCCACTTGCACCTGCTGGATGACCTTGGCCAAGCCATAGTTCTGTCAGAGCTCTCCTTAAAAGGGCAGTTCTGGAAAAAGCTCTCTCAGCCCCACCTACCTCACAGGGTGTCTGTTGTGGGGAGAGGAAGGGAAAGGAGTTTGTAAGCCGCTCTGAGACTCTGAGTGAAGGGCAGCGTATAAATCCAATCTCCTCCTCCTCCTCCTTCTCCTCCTCCTCCTCTTCTTCTTTTTGAAAGCTGGAACTGACCTAGTTCATACTAATTTGAGAGAGGAAATTTCATTTAGAGTAATCATAGTCACAAAGCAAAATTTAACAAAACAGGGAACAGTCAGGGTTGATTTCTTTTAGGATTGATTGATTTGATCTCCTTGCAGTCCAAGGAGGGACTCTCAAGAGTCTTCTCCAGCACCATAGTTCAAAAGAATCTATTCTTCGGCGCTCGGCCTTCCTTATAGTCCAATTCTCGCAGCCATACATGACTACTGGGAATACCATTGCTTTGACCCTGCGGACTTTTGTTGGCAAGGTGATGTCTCTACTTTTTATCATGCTGTTGAGGTTCGCCATCACTTTCCTCCAAAGGAGCAGGCGTCTTTTAATTTCATGGCTGCTGTCACAGTCTGTGGTAATCTGGGATCCCAGGAATGTGAAGTCTGTCACTACTTCCACCACTTGTGAGAAAGGGAGAAAAGTACATTTTTCTTTACCTTCTCTATCCCATGCATAATTTTGTAAACCTCTCTCATGTCTGTCATTTCAGCCCTCAATTGTTTCGCCAAGCTAACCTCTTTGACCTTTCTTCATAGGTAAGGTGTTCCACCCCTTTAATCATTTTAGTTTCCTTTTCCCAATGCTATAATATCTTTTTTGAGGTGTAGTGGCCAGAACTGTATAAAGTATTTCAACTGAGGCTGCTGTCAGAACCCACAGCCAACAACGGAGTACACACTTCTTTAGAAAGGTTGTACTTTTATTGAAGAGCCATAGATGCATTAACATAGTCACTGTTAAGAATAGCAATTACCTCTTGAACCTAATGAGATATAGGGCATTCGTATGCACACACACCCCACTGCGCTCGCCAATTAGGCACCCTCCCGTGCGCGGGCTAGAGCCAGCAAGCATTACTATGCGAAGCTAGGAATTGTTCGGCTCCCACGGCTGGCCTGGAAGGCAGACAACACACATCGCCACCTGTACTTCTTTAGAGATAAGCATTTCAGCACAAAGCAGAGAGAAAGGAATGTGAAAGCAATTTACACAGACACTAAAAGAACATCCCAACCCCCATGGCAGCATAGCTGACAGCTGCACTATAGATTTATACAGGGACATTATGATACTGGCCAATTTGTTTGCATGTTATGGGCCCAAGATGTGTATTGATTTGGATAAAAGGGCTACAGATGTGTTCAACTGTAAGTTAATTTTATTTATTTTATTAAAAGATTTATTTGTTCACTTTTCTCCTGAGCATCTCATGTCCCTGCTGGGTAACAATGTGAAAACAATTTTATGGAAACAGTTAAAAGCAACGGATATAAAAACATTGAAACCAGTCAAAAGTCACATACGACATCCACCCACAGGTATCCCATGTTGTGCACACTCCAAGTTCCTTACCTGCAGCTTCTTAGTTCACTGCTGCTGTTTGTACAAGGCTTTCCCTGGCCCATCGCTTCCTTCTCCAGCTTTCACAGGTGGAACACCCAGATCACCTGTATTTCCATTTGAGTTCTCTAACTGAATCTCAGGGCTACCCACAGCTGCTTCATGTCATGGTCCACAACAGCCAGTGTTGTTTCGTTTTTAGAGTGGCAGACGAAAATCTAGGAGACTGGGTTTCAAATCCCTACTCTACCATGGAAGCTTCCTGAGTAGTCTTGAGCCAGTCACATGGTCTTGGCCCAGCCTGCCTCACAGAGTTGTTCTGAAAAGAGGGGAGAGGAGACTGATGTAAACTGTTTTGGGTCCTTAATGGGAAGACAGGCAGGTTATAAATGAAACACATGAATAAATAAATGTATAGCATGCAGCAATAATTAAGATCAAAATCAATCAGCTGAGATAATAAGAAATACAACACAACACAACACAACAAACCTTTATTGGCATAACAACAGCAGCAGCCTTAGGTACAGAGGTGATAGGCATGCAAAACAGTTTTCAGTACCCCTTCTGCCAAAAAAGACCTTCTCCTCATATACGCTTTGTAACGGAAGTTTGCCACCTCTTCGATGGTATCAGCAATAAGAAATAAATATCAACAACAGAAAATGTCCCAACATAGTAGGTACTGGGAGGGCTTCAGGGTCCTCAAAAATGTAAACCAAAATAGTAGCCCCTAACTGGCTAAAGTTTGAGAACCTCTTTGCTCTAAGCTAATAAACACATCTATATATATAAACTAGCCTGCTACCTGTGTTTCACTACGGTATTTAAGGTCTGTAAATCTAATTATAATACTGATCATGTGAAATTTGAAATGTGATATTTGTTGTAGGAATTCTAACAGAGAAGGTCGTAGTGTATGAAATGAAGTGACACATACATACTTTCCCCCCCTCTACTGAAGGACCTCTCTCTAGACCACATGGGTGGTTCTGCCCTCAGGTGCTAGGATCACCAGGCTGCTTGATGAGCTCATTCACTGTCCATTTAAGCTCACTGTCCATTTAAGAAGCAGACATCATTTAATATGCAAGGGGTCATGTTTCTCAGAAATCTCTTCATGGGGGGGGGGGTTTGACATCATGGTAGGAATGCACTCCCCTTATTTTGGGTTTCTTGGCGCAGGGGTTTGGCCTGGGCATTGAATTTGGGGAGAGGGCATACCCCCTCTTTTTTTCTTTTTTCTTTTTTTTTACAAAAATTGCTTCTCATTTATGTTACATTTTAGAACTGGGACATAACTACATATTCAAAACACCACCTGAGCAATTAGATATGAAGCAAGTTCATATGAACTAGTTTTCTAGAACCCACATTGTGAGAAGTTAAATAACCTAATAAAGGAAACCAGTTTTATACATATTTGTAGTATATATCCATTGTATGTTGGAAGTCATCAAAGAGGCTGGGGCAGCAGCATTACTGCACCTCACAGGTGGTTGTTGGCCATTCCTGATTTCCTCAACTGTCATGAGCTCTCTGCAGTCTCCTGTAACTGTTTGTTGTTGTTGTTTTACCTCAGAACACTGAGCTCTGCAGCTGACCAATCAGAAAGTGGGGGATGCAAGGAGGCAGCAGCCTGGCAGCTGCATAGAAATCAATGGGGGGGAGCACATTTTACCTCCTTTTATCCCCTTATGGGTCAAATTTCTAAAAAATATCTTCTTAGTGCACACCTACGTCATGGTAGGAGCGCTCTCCCTGAATTTGGTGTCTCTAGGTTCAGTGGTTTGGCCTGGGTGTTGATTTTACATATATAGAAGAAAGTCCCCTCACCACAAAATCAAAATCAGCTGGAAACCAGGAAGTCCTATTTCTGTCCTGAAATGGGCTGAGGAAATAGCCTCCTTCTGCAAGTTGAAGCTGTTGTGATGATTGTCAAGACAATATGTGTGAAGCACTTATAACATTTAGAACTTCTGCTTAAAAGCTGTTGTGATGATTGTCAAGACAATATGTGTGAAGCACTTAGAACACTCAGAAGTGCCACACAAATGATAAAGAGAGGGGGGGGGGGTTGATATTTAAAATGGGAACAGAAGGTCCTTCTGCTCTGCTCTGGTTCCTTGAAGGGATGTGCACACATTTTGCTAACCACATCAATACTCTTGGTGCTTTCCTCAGAATACCTCAGAGGTTTCTCCTGAGCAGGAAATCCCAAGACCAAGGCATGAGTTGTGTCAGCAGCCTCGGGGACATCTGTGGCTGACGAAAGGCACGTGACATGCACAGCCCACCTTGCCTAGTATCAGACAATTTGGACAAGAGTTTTCTATGGTTTCTAGGAAGATTTTCTTCAGCCATTTTGCTATTGTTAATATGTATTTGCTCCCCTGAAAATGCTTCAGAGCATGAACCTCCAAATGTTCCTCAGATTTTTGCATGAGATAGAAAATCTGCCAAACCTGCAGATACTTGGAGTGATTTCCACTGGTAGCAAGCTGGCTGCTGTGTGTGTGTCTAGACAGTATTTATCTTTTTCTGCTTGTAAGTTTCCCAAAGGCAGAAAAGAAGTTTGAGAAAAGAAAGGCCAGAAATGTTCTCTGTCTGTGGCTGGATTTTTTTTTAAAGGCAATGGTTTTTGCCATCCTTTTGGAAGACTCCCAAGCTTAGTTTCAGCCTAGTTCAAAGAGAGTCTCCATCATGCTGTGTCACAGCTAGAAAAAGAGACCCATTCCTCATCCTTCCACATCACAGGTGTCAGCTTTGAAGCTGAGAAGTGTTCAATGAAAAATGTGAGCTTCAAACCCTCCCCCCCCCCGAAAAAAGAAAGAAAGATTGGAACATGGTTGGATTAATCACACCAAGGCGGTGTCCCTTGACAATCACAGCAGGCCAAAACATCTGCCAACAGATCCAGATGTTCCCTGCTCTTCTTCCTCTTCTTTGTCCTCCTCAAGTTGGTTTTTTTTCTTTTCATCTTGGTGCTGCCTCCTGTTTTCCCCTGGACTGTTCCTCGTATTTTAGTGGTCTTTGTTTATGCTTGGCAGCTCATTTCTTGTGTGCGTGTTTGTTTTTTGTGGTGCATTAACTATGTCATGTTTGAAAACAAAAAGGTCTCGTTACTAATGGAAGACATGCAGACATAGGGTTGTGCTGTCCTGAGGTGTGCTTTCGATTAAGGCCGCATGCCGTGCTGACTAGAATCCAACCCCTGAAAATTTGTCAAGATAATCCAATTGGGATTCCAGTTACCTTGCATGTTTCTTCCGGCCTCTATTCACTCATAAAGATTGTTTTGGCTTGCTCTTGTTTGGATGGTATATCTATCTGTCAGCCATTCACTATTAGATATCCATCAGACTGTTCATTTCTGCAGCAGACATAAGGACAAAGATGTTCGACTTCTGAATAAAATCAGATGTCAGATGTATAGGAGGACAACTAGGAAAGAGAGATGGGATGATGCATCTTCTAATAATGGTTACTAACTCTCCCCACCTGAAAGTAGCTCTTCCCTTGGAATTGTAGAACGAAACACCACAAAATCAGGTCAGACAAGCAGGAGACCCACAAGGACTTTCAGGGGGAATTTCATTTTCCCCTCCCCCAGTATTTCTTGTTTCCCTTTCCTGTAAGCCCCCATAGACTCTGTTTCTCCTACCTCCTTCTCTCTTTCCCACCATCCAGCCAATCTATATTACCCCTCCCTCAGTTTCCCCTCCTTTCCTCCTCCTGGCAGCCTCTCCCTAAGAAAAGCCTGCCCCAGTTGGTCCGTATCAGCTGCCAAGCCAGGCTCAGTTGTGCATTTGAGAACCCACAAAGACTTGTGATGGATTCCTCAGTTTCCCCTATATCCCCTTCCTCACACTATTGCCTCTTTCCCAGCCTTTCCAGGCTTCCTTTTCTCCTTCCTACCCACCAACTGACCTTGTACCTGCCCCATCTTCAACTACACTGGTTATTTATTTAATTATTTCCTCCCCAATGGGGATGCCATGTGACTTACATCGTTTTCCTCACCTCCATTTACCCTGTGAGGCAGATTAGGCAGAGAGTATGCAATTGGCCCATGGCAGAGTGGGGATTCAAATCTTAATCTGAAACTTTAACCACTATGCCACACTGTTGTTCATTTGGTGGCTGCTGTTGAATGGTAGCAAACAGCTGGGCCTGGGTGAGTCAGACAAGTAGCCCTGTGGTTGCTAGCTGACCAGGCGCTGACAAACCTTCCCTCTAAGGCCAAAGCAGCTCTGGAAATAATCCTGCCCCCTTCTCCTGCCTTCTACTGACAGAAACCAAGGTTTGGAGGCTGGCAATAGTGTTGTGGTTGCCTGGCAAAAGCCATAAATGCCAGTGAAAGTACATTGGTCTCTTAAAGCTACTGAAGCTGCTTTTGGGGAATTTTAACCCCCCAGTTCCCTGTTTTTGTTTTGATATTTTGGCCTCGCAGTCTGAACATGTCAGTAGGCTGTAATAGTCTTGAATAGTCTATTATTTTTTACTAGAATCCCAGTAGTTCACTAATGTGTTTTAATTTTTTCAAAGCAAATGTGCATACTAAGGATTTCTTGAAAAGTAAAGGCATAGCTAATTAGTGATTCCAGAAACCTGGATTGTCTTGCTGGGTCTGACCAAGGTCATCCTGGTACAGCATATTTTCTAAAATGCCCAGTAGGCAGCACACGTGAGGCGGCTCATTGGGAATTTGTGTGTGGCCCACTAATAGACCACCATCTACTGGACTGGCCCAGATTCGGCAGAAAGGCAGGATATAGATATTGTAAATAAATATAATAAATAAATAATATATCTGCTGTTTGGCCATTGTTTAAGAGTAGGCTTTAGACACTTCAGAGAGGCAGCATGGTGTTGTGGTTGAGGTGCCAGATTAGGATCTGGGAGACCAAGATTCAAATCCCACACTTTGTCATGAAGTTTACTGGGTGACGGTGAGACAGTCATTCTCTGTCCACATAACCTAGTTTACAGGGGTGTTTCAGTTTCTACTGAAGTCTGACTTATTTGAGGTTTGAGGTCTGACTTATTTTTTTCTGACTTATCTCATTTATTTTTCAGTTTTATTATGCTGCTTTGTTTATTATTTGCTTTTAATCTCTAGCTTCACTGGTATGTTGACTATTTAAGGTGGAAACACCACCTATTAATCTTCTGAATAAAGAAATAAGGAATGAAGTAAACAGTTCCAAAAGATTTCAAATCCAAGTTATTCCACTATTTCCAAATGCCAGTGGGTGTTTCTTTTTAAAATCACTGGGACATCTAGAAGATCTGGAGCAGTCTGCAGGCCCTAAGTGGCTTCCTGGACCTCACTGTTCTGCACATCCTTGGGATAATCACTCAGGAAGGGAAGCAAGTCTGCTGTGCTGTTGCCCCCAGGGATGGAAGGACCACCCAGGAGGCAAATGAGATGGAAAGTGCTTGTTTAAGGCCCAGCCTCTCATTTATTTCCTAGAGAAGTTTTAATAATACAGTGTTATAAACTGTCTAAAGGTCGTCCAAGAAAAATGAACCACTCTCCACTACAAAGAAGAGAGACACCACAATCTCCTGTCTAGTGGGAACCAAATTAGAACATTCCTCACCCCTTCTCTCCCTTCGTCTTATCCAGTCTTACTTTATTTCATTATTTGAGGATGTAGTTAAATAATGTCATTGCCTCATAGAGGAATCCACATATTTCCATGTTAACTGAAAAAACAGAGCTAAAAAACAAAAAAAAAAAAACAAACCCAGTGTGTATATTCATGTTCAGATGCTGTAGATCCCAGACATAATGGGTCTGGGATCAGCCCATTATGATTTGTACATGAGTTGTTCTAAGTACACTGCATCACACCCAAGCGCATCCCAACACAACAGGCAATTTAAAATGAACATTTATTTAAATACATGATTATTTCCAAAAATGGTTGCCATTCCCCTATCCCCCTGAAAAGTGGCATATCTAACATCAAGGATGCCTCTCCCCACAACTTCTGCCTAAATGCACACATTTTTAGGACTTAATCTATGCAGAGTGTGGTGTAGTGGTTAAGAGCACTGGCCTCTAATCTGGAGAACAAGCCTTTACTTCTTTTCCCTTCTCTTCCGCAACTTATAAGGACTTTTTGGGGCTGCTGCCCCTTGCTCAGACAGAGAGTCCTCTCCGGAAGAACCAGTGTCCAGCTCGCCACTGGACTTGCTAGCCTCTTCTTTTTTCTCGTCCTTTGGCCTTCCCAGCTGAACCCTTAGGAATTCTTGAGCTTTCAGAACAGAGGCTGCGGTCACACGTAACAGAAGCCACACAAGTGAGACGGAAAACAGGCGGAGTTTCCGGGCGCGATCTCACCAGCACATCTGGGAAGCGTAGCACTCCCGTGGCTCAACCGAGGCTTCCAGCCGAAACTGCGTGGCAAAAAACTAGTACCTTGGAGGTACTAGTTTCCGGAAACTGCGAAGCAAGGGCGGGCGTCTGATCGTGTTTCCGGTGGCATCCGGCGCCCGCCCATGTCCCCTTGCAAATAAGGTCTTTTTTTTTTGTCCAAGTCTCTGTGGATGCGCATGCGCACCCAACGGAGCATGCGCATTTGTCATGTACACAAAAATAAAAACCAGTTTGCCGCGGCGTGCGCTTCTTCGTTGCGCGCTGGCTTGTCCTGTGATCGGCACCTCTCCCTTGCCATAGAACCTCCACGGTACCTCCACAGGACCTGCACAGGAGGTCTGATCACGTAACTGCGCAGTAGTTTGCCCCAGGGCAAACAGCCACGCTTCTCCTCTGCAGTTTCCTGCCTGTGTGACCGGGGCCAGAGTCAATCTTTTCTTTTTAGTCTTCTGGAAATAGCCATTTATATCCAATTGAGATTGTCTGAAGAAAAAGCACCAGTTCTTTGCATTTCTTTCTACGTTGTCTTACTTCAAATGGAATATCCTTTAGCGTTCTGATGGTGTTTTCCCCTGCTTTCAGGGGTGTTCCAGCAACCGCTTTCAGGATAGCATCCCTGATGTGCCTCTTCGAGAATCTTACTACGATTTCCCCAGGCAAATTATTTTTCTTTATATATCCTGAGTGTGATCTATAAGCCACATCCATATCGTTCTGGTGCCAGCTGCTCCCACACCAGGCTGAAGCCTCAGGAGTGTACCCAGCGAGTGAGGACGGCCAGCTCTAGGGGGTTGGGAAATCCCTGGAAATTTGGACGGGGGGGGGGAGGAAGTGCCAGCTCTGAGGCCACAGGAGCCATTCTCCAAGGCAGCTACTTTCTCTGTGGGAACAGATCTCTGCTGTCTGGGGATCAATGGTAATTCCAGGAGATCTCCGGGTCCCACCAGGAGACTAGCACCACGCCCAGCCTTTATGATAGTGTAATGTATCCAGTCCAGACAAGTCCAGACATGTTCAGACAAGTCCAGAGACAAAGGTCGAGCTTCACTCCAAGAGACAATGTACTATGCGGATCCTAGCCCACTCCAATCAGGGGGCTAGGTTCCAGGCCGAGAGCCTATGGGACTCTCGGCCACTGTAAATAACCCATAGGGAAGTAGGGGTGGGTTTTGGGTGGCGGTTTCTCGGGGGATATAAGCCGGCCTGCGAGCCGGCCAAAGTCATCTTTTTCTGGATAGAATAAAGTACGTTTTGCTGAAATCACTCTCCATTTGCGTACTTTTCAGATAGCTGCATGCCAAGAACAAGAATGGAAAGAGGGGACTTCCCCCCCCCAACAATTCTGGTACCTGTAGAGAGCTTTTCCTTGAAGGGAGAAAGGCTTTTTAAAAACAATACAGGCAGGTTTATGGATATGAACTGAGACAATCACTCCAAATGGGGCCATCTTTTCCTCTGGAGGAAGAGAAGAACACATACATAGTAGAAATCAGGAAAAGTGTTGTTTTCTTCCATGACCCCCCTTGGATTTCTATTGCCCTGTTCCAATAAATGTCCAGTAGAAATAAATGGCCCAGCAAAAGTCTGATTACTTGGTAAAACTCAGAGCAATAGAAAGTGCAGAGTGTAATCAGCCCAAACCTCTGAGCATAAGCAGAGTGCTTCTTGACACACACACCCCACTTCGAGAATAAATCCACGTTTTCAAGAAAAGCAAAATTTATTTCAAAGCATTGGAAAGACACTCAAACACGTTCTTTGTTAGAACTGACTACAAACGGTTAGGGCAAGCATAATAAAGGGATTTGAAACAGATACAGAACCAATGGGTCACTTTCCCGCTGGCGGGTGAAAGGAAACGGTTGCGCGCTCATTCCCTGAGAACCAGGCTATCTCCAGACATAACACAGGTGCAGTTCTCAGGCTCTAAAAGCAACAAGCTGGCAATGAAGCAAACTCCCCCAATACGTCCTCCAGTTGTTTGGCTTAGGCATTACAGCAGAGTAAAATAATAGCACACAGGCAAGGGGGGGGTAGCAACTGTACAGAAGAACCAGCAACACAGAACACCATGGCAGCTTGCTGACATACTGCCCCCTCAAAAATACACATTAACCACCGTCTCCCGGGCTGGGCGGGAGAACTCCCGGTTTGGGCGGGAGACCTCCCGGTTTGGCCGGGAACTTCATGTGGAACTCACGAAGCAGATAAGGGGCCCGAATATCCCCTTCCTCCACCCATTTGCGGTGCTGGGGTCCGAAGTCCACCCATTCAATGAGATACCAGAGCTTACCACGCTTAAGTTTGGAATCAAGCACATCAGCGATTTCAAAATGTTCATCCCCTTCAAGTATAATAGGAGGAGGGGGAGTGACCGAAGGCCTCCATGGAGAGGAGCCAGGATCTTTTTTCAACAGACTCATGTGAAAAACAGAATGCAAAGCACGTAGGTTTTTAGGCAATTCAAC
>NW_015161482.1:214126-214278 GCF_001447785.1 Gekko japonicus | reverse complement strand
CCAACCCAGTTTTTTACTAGGGCGTAGCATTTTGATGTTCTTAGTAGACACATAGACAAGGTCCCCAGGTTTTAAATCCAATCCCACCACCCGACCCTTATCCGCCTGGGCCTTATAGGCTGCCTTAGCAGCGTCAAGAGTTTGACATAACA
>NW_015161482.1:209766-209955 GCF_001447785.1 Gekko japonicus | reverse complement strand
GGCGCGGCCGGCTGTTGCGGGACATGTGCGGCCAGGAGATTAGCCATGCGAATGTCCATCATCCCCGGCAGAGCTTCAAACACATCGTTGACGGTTCTCATCAGGTCCCGCACCGATTGTTCCAATTCAGTCAAACGCTCACCCGTCCCCTCCGCCGGAATTTGCTCGTGTTGCCGGTACATCGGAGGC
>NW_015161482.1:186969-209578 GCF_001447785.1 Gekko japonicus | reverse complement strand
ACTTCTCTGGTGCCTTTGGCATTGTACAAAGTCCAATCATCCTGCACCGGTACCGTCCGCGGGCCCCATCGCAAAGGTGTTGGTGGCGGCCCAGACAGGTACGCAGGTAGCCGGGGAATCGCTCCCCCCACCGCACCCGACGTGGGTACTGTGGTCGTGGTGATCAATGCTGTGGAGGTTGTAGGGACCGATCCCGTGTCCCCCTCCGTTGTAGGTAGGGTTCCCTCTGTCCCGCTCATGACCACGTCAGATTCGGGACGATAGGAAGGAAGAGAGTTCTAACAATATGTTGGATCCCCAAGCATCGAGAATAAATCCACGTTTTCAAGAAAAGCAAAATTTATTTCAAAGCATTGGAAAGACACTCAAACACGTTCTTTGTTAGAACTGACTACAAATGGTTAGGGCAAGCATAATAAAGGGATTTGAAACAGATACAGAACCAATGGGTCACTTTCCCGCTGGCGGGTGAAAGGAAACGGTTGCGCGCTCATTCCCTGAGAACCAGGCTATCTCCAGACATAACACAGGTGCAGTTCTCAGGCTCTAAAAGCAACAAGCTGGCAATGAAGCGAACTCCCCCAATACGTCCTCCAGTTGTTTGGCTTAGGCATTACAGCAGAGTAAAATAATAGCACACAGGCAAGGGGGGGGGGTAGCAACTGTACAGAAGAACCAGCAACACAGAACACCATGGCAGCTTGCTGACATCCAGAGCAGTATCTGGCTTTCCAGGGCACCAAACATCCATCGTTCAGATTTTTAGAATTATTATTAGTGTGAGCAACACTGTTTATAGAACATCATCA
Source organism: Gekko japonicus (assembly GCF_001447785.1). Lineage (NCBI taxonomy): Eukaryota > Metazoa > Chordata > Lepidosauria > Squamata > Gekkonidae > Gekko > Gekko japonicus. The sequence continues at coordinate 208,769 of NW_015161482.1, read as the reverse complement.
AAGCTTGCAGAGCTTTACAAGGTTAAATAAAACAGATCCCAGATGAAAGATTGCTTTCAAAAAGCGGGACAAAGGGGAAACAATGAAAGGAAAAGGGAGTGGGGAAGGGTGTAATGTAAATGAGAGCCAGTGCAATTACATAGAACTTTAAATAATTCCGTAGAATTGAGCCCTCTGATTGCATCAAATTATAGCACACTGCAAACAGAAGGGGCCGGGGGGGAGGTGCTGGACAGCCCCTCCCTTTGTGAACAGCATGGGAGAGCCGCATGAGCAACTGGCTGCAAGGCACTTTGCAGGGTGCATCTGGTTGTTGCTGCCATGCAGACTTCCATAGGAGGCCACTTGCTGCATGCAACCACACTGAGCAGAGCCTGTTGTGTGCTACAACTACCTCAGGGCTGAGAGCCCCATTATTCCATGGCCATACTATAAGAATGGAGTCATGGGCTCCAGTCAGAATCCTGAGAATCTCAGCTCTCATTTCAACTGTTTAAAGAAGTTTTTAGGCATATGCAGTTAAACATATGGTCATTGGGCTGGAAATATCCCATCCAGGGTTTATAATTATAATTTATAATTATAATAATCTTTATTGCATTAGGAAGAAAGCCATAGCAACTGTACAGAATTTTTTTAAAAAACCAACCAAACAAAAAACAAACAGCAACACACACTTAAAATTATCAATTTTGTATATAGGTCGACAGTTATCAGCAGTAAACTAATTAAACTCAGGGAGATTTGTTTTCTTAATCACGGCAGCTAGAAAGGAAGCCACTTTGATTGTCAGGGAAGTTATCAGACAATAGCACTGAAACTGCCCAAGGAAGGAGGGGACGCTTTTCTTTTCTCATAAGGGGAATGATATATCTCTCTCTTTCCTTATTCCACTTCGGACAGAAAAGCATTATATGATCCATAGTTTCTATCATCTCTTGTCCACAATCACAAACACGTTCCAAAAATGGAAGTCCCAAGAAACGACCAGAGAGCACCTTAGAGGGGAAGGAGTTAAGTCTCGCCAAGGTGAATGCTCTGCGTTGTCTTGGGATCTTTAAAGTGTAGCAATATGTCGGAATAGCCTCAGGGGGGGCAAGACCCAAGGATAGACCAGAGCAAGTACGTCGAGCTCTTTGGAGGGTACTGCTGAAGTCAAAATCCTTTAGTTTTGATTTAATTTCTCTGAGCAACTTGTTTAACAATGAAGCTGTTATATCAATCCCCAAAGTTGTTAATTTCTGTGCAATTAGGGGATTAAATGTGAGAAACCCACTTTATTTGTGCTACCACCCTCATCCAGGGTTTATATCTGGCCCACGAGCAACTAGCTTTCTCCTGCTTCCTTCCCCTGGGCTGCTGCTGCTTCTGCTCCTGCATCACCACTTGCTTTCACCCGTCTCTCTCAATTGTGCAGGGAGAGATACAAAGTCAAGCTCCTTCCTGCCAATGGCTAAGGTCTCCTCCCCCCCCCTTTATTCTTTGCTACAACTGACTGAGATGGAAAAGAAGGAGGGAGGGAAAGAGAGAGAGAACAAAGTTTGAGTTCAGTGGCACCTTTAAGATCAAGGAAGTTTTATTCAACGTAAAGCCTTTCCTGTGTGTGCACACTTATTCAGAGAGAGGGAGGGAGGGAGGGGGGGATTCTTCTGAAAAGTACAATTGACATTGAGATTGCCCTGTTCTGCTGTTTACTTTGAGACTTAGCATGTGTACAGGATACTACCCCCACGCCTGTCCAGGAATGAGGGGAGAACTCCTGTATTATTACAATACATTACAACAATACCCAGCTCTAACACCTCCTCAGAGATGAACTCTTAAGATTCAATGGTAGCACAGCCAGCTAGGCACGAGGATTTAAGGCTTGGAGTCAGTTTGCACATCAATCAGACACAACTATAAACAGAATAAAGTTTATTTAACACAGAACTCAACACAGATTACAGGAAGTACTGAAAACAAGAAAAACCTATGGCCCTTGGCCCTCACTAAACATTAGAGATCTACATAGTTACCAGGATGATCCATAGTCCAGAAGTCTCAGTATAAAGTCCAATTAGGTCCCATCTTTGGGCAAGTATGCCATGTGCTCAGCTGCACAACAGAGTCCTTTGTCTCAGGCCACATGGCTGAGACCCAGCATTTCAAGGTAGACAGACACAGATCAGCATAGAACATAGCAGGAACAGAACAGACAGAATTTCCATAGGGTTTAACCAGATATACTGCAATTGAGTCTTCAAATTAGCTCTGGCCAGGAGCCAATTGAAGGAGACCAGGGTGTGTCCAATGCTAGGTTGTCATGGTGAATGGGTGGGGAAAGGACCATCCCCTGCAGGAAAGATGATCCCTGTCCCCCTCCCATCCAGGATGCTACGTGCATCTCTGCCATGCTTCAGCAGAGGCATGTGGTTTATGACGGCAATCGAGCCCATTTGGCTTCTATAGGAAGTCCAAAGCCTATCTAACATTCAAAGGGAGACATGAGGCCCATAGGAATCCATTTTCCTATACAGCATGTGTTGTGTTCTAATGGCGACCATGCATGCAGTCGCCCTTACATGTGGCCATGTGAACTAGCTTTGCATCCTGGGACAATAGAAGGAGAGGATCCTAGAACCAGCCTATCGGCTTGTCCAGATCCTCAAGGGAACCTATGGTTGCTGTAACACTGTAAATAATCCTATCACGGTGTGGGTGTGTGTTGGGGTGTGGTTTGTACTTGTATTTAAAGCGGGCCTCTGGCCAGCTTCTGTATCTCCAGTTTTTTCTTTTCCTAAGTAAAGTATGAGCTGAAATCACTATGCTGTGCCTCGGTCGCAGTACTTTATAGCATGGGTCATCTTTGTTCAAACACATTTACATTAAAAGAAAGAAAGCTTTCCTGGGAAAGATATGTGTTGGGATAAGTGGAAAGGGGAATTAAAAGGAAATTATTTTGGCTTATTTTGAAAGGTTTTTTTTTTAAAAAAAATAGATTTCTCTGTGTCTATCTGGGATTTTATTTTATTTCAAAAAGACCCTGATTAGGAATTACAACACTTGGATTGGATTCCATTGTTTAATTACTGGAAGTAGATGGCTAAGTATTTAAAAATACATTTATGGTTCCATATGTTCCAGTTCAACACGTCCTCCTACTCTTCCCTCCCACCTTGCCAGCTGCCTTTCTTCACATTAACCTCCCTTTGCTTTTTAAACTGTGTCATTATTAGAGCCAGCGTGGTGTAGTGATTAAGAACCATAGAATCATAGAATCACAAAGTTGGAAGGGGCCATACAGGCCATCTAGTCCAGCCCCCGCTCAATGCAGGATCAGCCTACAGTACAGACAAGCAGGGGTCATTTCCTGCAGGAGCGCACAGGAGCAGAGCTCTGGCAGTAAAGAGCCCAGGGGACAAACACATGCAACAAGCCCCACCCCCTGCTCCCAGCAGCCCTCAGTCAGAGCAAGAAGCAGCTAGGTAAGTTGCAACCCCCCCCCAGCCCCCTGGTCCAAAACAGTCCAGTGGCACCTTTAAGACCAAGTTTTATTCAGGTACAAGCTCTCTCCCTCTGTGAGGACAGATCTGCACATCCCACCCCCCCAATAGCTAGCAATCCAAAACAGTCCAGTGGAGCCTGAGCGGTGAGTATTGCCTTCTGACACACTTCCAGTGATGTCAGGGTGTGTGGCATATGCAAATAAGTTATGCTAATGAGCTCCTGCACCTCTTTTTCTACGAAAAGACCCCTGCTGACAAGTGTTTGTCCAGACACTGCTTAAAGACTGCCAATGAGGGGGAGCACACCACCTCCCTAGGCAGCTGATCCCACTGTTGCACAACTCTTACTGTAAAAAAGTTTTTCCTGATATCCAGCCAGTACCTTCCCTCCCTTAACTTAGACTCATTATTGTGAGTCCTGTCCTCTGCTGCCAACAGGAAAAGCTCCCTGCCCTCCTATAAGTGACAATCCTTCAGATACTTAAAGAAAGCAATCATGTTCCGCCTCAACCTCCTCTACTCCAGACTAAACATTGCCAAGTCCCTCAGCCTCTCCTCCTAGGGCTTGGTCTCCAGGCCCCCCATCATCATCCTCACTCTCCTCTGCCCCTGCTCCATTCTGTCCACATCCTTTTTGAAGTGAGGCCTCCAGAACTGCACACAACACTCCAGGTACAGCCTGACCAATGCAGTGTACAGCAGGACTATGACAACTTGTGATTTGGATGTTATGCTCTGTTGATACACCACAAGGTCGCATTAGGCTTTTTTGTTGCTGCATCACACTGGCTACTCATATTCAACTTTTGGTCCAACTATACCCCAAGATCTTGTTCACACATACTGCTACTCAGAAGTGTATCCTGCATCCAGTATGCATGTTCCTCTCTCCTTCCCAGACAACCATCAACCTACCTTTATCTATGCCTCTGACTTCAACTTTCCATCTCCCCACCACTGCCTGCAGCCTCTACCTAGGAAATCTGCAGTCCTTCTCCACAGTGGGGACCCAAGCAGGAAGGAAGCATCCTCAGCAGGGTCTTGTCTTGTTACTCCCCTGCTGTAGTAATAAACAGGTTTTTTTTGTTGTTGTTGTTGTTTCAACCATTCTCTGCCTGGGTCAATCACTCCTGTATTGTTTGGCTGTAAAAGGGGCTTGGGAAGGTACCCTGGGCCTCCCAAGGGACCATAAGTCCAGGGTGGCAGCGGCAGAAGGTGGAGACACCTGGGGTCATGACACTTGTGAACCTGATCAGGAGGGCTTTAAACTGAAGCCATTGGAGGTGGGAAGAAAAAGCCTGATGTTGTGCGGCATCCCCAACACTAAGTTCAGGAAAGGGAGTGACCAGAGAATAAATGAACAGGGGAGAGGTGAGTTCAGTAATTTTCAGGTAAATTCGAAGGGACCTAAGATAGGAAAGGATGTCTGTAACCTGATATGTCTTTATACTAATGCACAGATGTTATTTTCAGAGCCTCTGGCTCTAATCTTTGAGATTTTCTTGAGTGCTGGTGTTGTGCCGGAAGACTGGAGAAGAGCGAATGTTGTCCCGATCTTCAAGAAGGGAAAAAAGACGGACCCAGGAAATTACAGGCCAGTCAGTTTGACATCAATACCTGGGGAAATTCTAGAGCAGATTATTGAATGCTCTGACTGTGAGTACCTTGAATGGAATGAGTTAATTGGTAGTAGCCAGCATGGGTTTATCAAGAATAAGTCATGCCAGACCAACCAAAAACATGCCAGTTTGGTGTAGTGGTTAAGTGCGCGGACTCTAATCTGGGAGAACCGGGTTTGATTCCCCACTCCTCCACTTGCACCTGACTGGATGACCTTGAGTCAGTTACAAGTTCTTTCAGAGCTGTTCTCGATGGGACCAAGGAGAACCAAATGGACTCCTAAAAAAGCTCCAGCTGTTGGTGAGTCTCAGAGCCCTGAGAAAACTCAACCACGTCGCTGCACTGTTGCCCCGCCTCAGCCAGCCCAGTCAAAGTCTGAAGGGTCTGGCCATGCACTGATGGTTCGGGAGGCTTGCCTGGTGGCTGACAAGGCATACATTATCTTGTGGCGTTCTAAGATCAGCAGCAGTTGGGATCAGTAGTCATGCTTGGTGCATGTTCAGAAAAGGAGCTTTGTCTGATCTCAGCGCTGGTTGCTTACTTGGTGTCACGGCAGGACCAGGGGGCGTGACACAAGCAAGCAAAAGTCCAGGAATAGTCCGAGGTCAAGCCGGGCAAATCAGGTAGCAAGGTTCAAGCAGGTTAAAATCAGTCCAAAAGCAGGGTCAGACATACCAAAGTTTCAAGTCCATAAATCACAACAATACCAGAGGAGTCAGAGATGAACGCAGGGTCAACAAAGCCAAAGGTCAAAAGCCGAGGATCAAGCCGAGAAGAATTCCACAAGGTCTGGAGCAGAGATGCAAGGATTCAGGTCCTGAACAAACGACGTTGCCAGCACAAATGACTGCTGGCAACAAACTTGCATATATACAGTGCTAGCTAATCAACTCATTAGCTAGCCAGGAGTGAGGACAGGATCCTGTCAGTAACCAGGGCTAAGAGATCTTCTGGCACGCATGCGTGCATTCTGCCTTCGCTCTCTCAGCTGTTGTCTTCTTACATTCCTGAGCCTGGTTACAGGTGGAGGCGAGTCTGATGATGAATTACTGGGCTGCAGCAGAGACTGATCCCTTGCAGGTGTTCCCTGGGAGGCTCTATCCTCCTCACCACTTAGATAGCTTTCAGCTACAGGATCCAGTCTTTGCCTTTCTGCTGCAGTACTGTCCTCAGGAGCCTGTTCAGGGTCCTCAGGAGCCTGTTCAGGGGCATCAGCAAAGGCAGGCATGACATCAGCAGGGGCAGGCATGACACTTGGCTGTCAGTGGGCTAGTGGGCTGTTCCACCATCAAGATGCAAAACCCTTAGATAAGCACCAATTTGGGGCAGTCACTTCCAATGCTCTGGGGGGACTGGGGCTCTATGGGGTGCGTTTCTGCACTCACTCCTTCCATATTGGTGCTGCATCCTCAGCGGCAGTGATGTGGTATCCAGCCCAAGATATCCAGCCTTTGGGTAGATGGCATTCTGTGGCCTAGAGATCCTATGTGCGCCCCATGACTGGGCCTTGAGCTTGCTATTGCAGTGCCCCATGTTGTGCATTATTTTCATCCGTTGCTCACTGTTCTTTTGTTTCAGGTCCCGTTGGCCAGCAGGAGAGGAAGAGAATTCTTATCTGCGGGCACAGTTTTGTGTTCTGGTCTGCTCACCAGGCAAAACGGACACCTATTTGGTGTAGTGGTTTAGTGCGGGGACTCTAATCTGGGAGAACCAGGTTTGATTCCCCACTCCTCCACTTGCACCTGGCTGGATGACCTTGGGAAAGCCATAGTTCTGATAAGAGCTGTTCTTGAAAGAGAGCAGTTTCTGTTGGAGCTCTCTCAGCCCCACCCACCTCACAGAGTGTCTGTTGTGGGGAGGGGAAGGGAGAGGAGTTTGTGAGCCGCTCTGAGACACCTTTGGGTAGTGAAGGGCAGGGTATAAATCCAATCTCTTCTTCTTCTATTGGCTCACAGTTGGGGCTCAGCCAGTGGGGCCCCTGTGGAGTGGCTGGGGCACTGTGTCTTGCAATAGCCTGCCCTGCTGCAGTTATTGTTGGAAGGGAGGGTTGGTCCTCCACCTCATGTTGTAGTCATCCATCTGGGTGGCAATGATTTGGGCTGATCAAAAGGAAAGTGTTGATCCTTCAGGCTCAGGCTGATTCTCAGGTCATCTAATGGCAGTGGCGGGGGACCCTAATTATTTGGTCCACCATGTTTGGTCTGGCACAGGGTCGAGAACCCCCCAGCTATTGACAGAGCATGCTGCAAGGCTAATTGGGAGCCACAGAGGGTCCTTGATGGAGGTTTGGGTGACTTCCTACTTCACCCAAGTATTAGAGTGGGTTGGGTCAGCCTTGCACAGGAGTGACAGCATGCATCTTTCTGAGAGAGGTCTGGGCATTTTCTGGAAGACATAGGGCAAGGGCTGCCGGGGCCTTGGGCTCCCAATGGGCACAAGGGCCTAAGCAGAGGCTTGGCTTTTGCAATGGCATGGTTTTATTTGAACACTGATTGCGGTCTGGTGAGCACTGCCTGACACCCCTCTTGGGGGATAGGGGTCTTGTAAGTACAGTCCTTGGGCCCTGCGGCCTGGGGTGGGGAAAGCAGTCTGCCTGTGGGACTGCCCTGGATGGATCCTCCCTTTGAGCCTTGTGGCTCAGGGGATAGAGTTCCAGGGTGGTTACCTGATTGCCATGGTGGCTGGATGTGAGCCACATCCTGTTGGCTCCCACCTGGGGCTGGGTGCCTCGATGTCAAACTCGGAACCTCGTTTGCCATGGGTTTTGTATGTTCCATTTCCACTGCCTATAACCATGCTGTTTCAATTTTGAATTGGGGCATGGGGTGGAGTAGATGGTGAGAGTGTGTGTGTGGGAACCTGCTTTGCTTAGCTGCTTTGTAACTGTTCTTAAGAGGCCTCCCAACGTGGGAAGTATGTGGAATGACCTTGGATGCCTGTCTCTGCTAACTGGCCTGTCATAGATAATGTAACTGTAAATTCACAGGTGGGAGGAGGAGAGCTAACGGAGCATGCTCAGTTTAGGCAGGCTGACTGAATGGAGTGATTGGATGGGTCACGGGGGGGGGGGGCTTGTTTGAATCATGTATAATTCCAGAACTGGAGCGAGCCTCGGCAGTTATGACACAAGATGGTCTTAGCTTGATACATCCTCATCTCTCAATAAACAAATCACTGCCAAGACAGTGTTGTTGAGACTAAGTTTGTTCAAAAGTCTGACACTCGCCCTACTTTACATGGCAAGGGAGGGGTCTCAGTGACCCCTGGTCTTGACCATACCATAAGTATTTAACCCTTGCCGTTTTCAGTTATTGTTAATAGTTAATAAAGTGGCCCTTTAGTTAACCCAACACTGGTGTCTGTCTCTTCATTCTGGCTTGGAGGGCAAAAGGCAAGTTTCCCCTCAGCTCTCCCCAGCTGAGTATGTGACAAACAGCATGTAACTTTCTCCAAATGATCATTTAGCCAATAGAGAATCTTAGATCACCTCATTAAGAATACTATCACCTTCTTCTCTAGCGGGAACTTCTTTATGAAGTCTAATTGCTTCTATGCTAATTAACTACTATTTGTAAACACAACCAACAGATTAACTCTTTCATGACAGAAGTGAAGACACTTTCATATTCCAACAAATTGACATCCCCCATACTCTGCAAAGAGAGAGAATTTTTTTAAAAAAACTCAAGGTGAAGGTTTTACTCAGTTCAGACCTCCAAAGAAAAATGCATTTCTTCACAGACAATCTTGCTTCTTGCCTGAGATAACAGCCACAAGACTTTTCTGAATGAATCTGGGAGGGAAAATGTGGACTTGAGACTTTCTACTTTCTGCTGTGTCACAGGTCATTTTGGACACATCTTAAAGTGAACCTCAGGATGTTCCTGGGCTGTGCTCAGCTCACCTGACCCACTTCAAGTCCTCTGGCATGAGGGAAATCGATGGACAGCATTAAGGACACTGCCAACCAGCATTCATGTTTTATATGTGCAGAGCACTGTGAAAAATCCCAGGTCTTATACATTCTTTCCAGTCGCTTGCCTCAAAATCCCTCACATATTTTGCTCCAGCAGAAACCTCTATATTTTTTGCAGCAACTCTCCTTTACTCATCTGCTATTTCCTTTGCTGTAGGCCAGTGACAGAAATGGATTGACCAGCGGAACTGTTTGTCATGGTCTCTGGAGTTACACTCAAAGGGCAGGCAAAGGGAGCATGCAATAGTCATCCCTTTATAGAGCCGTTTACAAGACAGCTATATTGCTGTCTTGGTTTATGTGTCAGTAATAAAAGGGTGAAGGCATTGGCTGGAGCTGCTTGGCTGTGCATGACGGCAGGTCTTTGGTTAGTGTGTAATTTATATGCACAGTCTGTGGGTGTCTAAAGATAAACCAGCCCAGATGCTCTCCTGGGTCAGCCAAGATCCTGAGCAAAGGGTACTCCTGGGTTTTCCCCTGTGGCACAAAGAACAGCTTCAGACAATTTCCAGGGGCAAAATGATGGAGGGAAATGATGAAAAGCCCCTCCTTCCCCCATCTGATCTGAGCCACCCACCTGACTGGGAAAGACCTCAGCATTTGGTCACAAATCACTTCCATGGGGTTATTTCTGAGTGACTCAGAGGGAGGCTTGTCCAAGACCCAGAGCAAGTTAATGGCTGGTACCAAATCTGCCAGTGAGATCTTAACAGCTCTCACTCCTAACCTTTTTTGCCACACCAGCTCCCATGCTGAATGCTCTTCTTCTTTGCTTACAGCATGCAAAGGTCACTTACTCTGTAGCAGCCTGAATAAACCTTTGTTGGTCTTAAAGATCTTAAAGGTACCACTGGACTCTAAATTTGTTCTACAGCTTCAGACCAACACAGCTGACCACCTGGAAATATCTGTAGCAGCCTGTTTGGCACAGGGCTAAAAACAAACAGGATGTCTTTTGTTTTGGTTAAAGATATACTGGGAAACCACAATGGCCCTTTAATATCTCTCTATAATATAGTTCTGGTTTGGTCATGGACTCTCCTGAACATTCCACATGCTCCCTAATCAGTTGGCTTAATGATATGTCACTCAGAACGTGTCCCTAGCCACTGGTTGCGTTGCCTGAGTCCCGCCCAGCCGCCACTCAAGAGTACTCATGTGCCATTGGCCAAGTGCTGGGTTTGCTCCTCTTCCCTACCCACTCCTTCAGCCTCTGTGCCCTGTCAGAAGTTCTGGAAGTTCCAGTTTTTGGTGACCCAAATTGCTGACATGTCTCTTTGGAGCTCCAGGGGTGGATGGGAGGGGTTGCGATTGTTCCCACCACCCCTGAGGCCCCTGCAGGGAGCCCTCAGCCATGGAGTGTGAGAGGTGCTGCTCCCAAGGCACGCTGCCGAGGGACTGAGACACCTCTGAGCTCCGACGGTCCTGCCATCGTGGATCCAGCAATGGCGATAGGGGTGCACACCCGAAACAAGCAAATGGTGATCAAGCAAAACCCTTACCTCAGCATGGTGTACGATGAAGTGTGAGTCTTTCTTGTTAAAGCAAAACATCCGGATAAACATCCAATCGAAAATATCCTCCCCCCTCCTGGGTGGAAAAATAACGAGAGAGAAAGAGGGTAGGAAAACGATAAAAGGCGGGAGGAGGTGCCCGTATTAAATAGCAAATAGAACAGACAGAATACCCTATAAGCGGCTAGCGAAAAGAGAAAGGCAAAAATAGAGGGTACTAAGAGTGTAGTTAAAACGGGCCAAAAGTAAATGAACAGACGAAAAACGGCTAGAGAAATACTTTAAAACAACTGGGTCTCACTTATTTTTTCTTTTTGTGTTCTATCCCTTTAACGATTTCCTGACGAGGTGCAGCTGGTGGCAGGAGGCGAAACGAAGAGGTGGCGAACGTGAGGTGTGGCGAGGAGAGTGATCGAAGAGTGCAGAGCCGAGAGCAGAGAGCAGAGGCGTCAGCAGATGAGACGGGAGAGAAAGGCGGGGCTGCACGAAGCCGCAGGGAGGAGAGCAAGAGCGGAGACACAAGTAGAGGAGCGCCGGAGGAGAAAGGAGGGGGTGGAGAGAGAGAAAGAACTACGAGGCTTCATCGGCGATACCGGGAGTGCAATGCCTGGTGGTGCGAAGTACAGAGGCAAGTGATTAAAAAGGAGGAAAAGACCAGAGAAAAGCGGAGCTGCGTGGCCACGTCGGTGAGACAAGGAGACAGAGGGAGTTAAAGAGATAGCTAAAGACGCAACATTAAAGATTCAGAACTGATTAAAGAGACAGGCAAAGACACGACATGAATGTTACAAAAAATAAATACAAAGTTGTAACAATTAACAGACTATAAGAGTGACAGGGGAAAATAATAGATCAAGCAGCAGTAGAAAGATAGAGACTACTAACTCATTAATAATAGTTGATAACTCATTGATAATAGTTGATAGAAAGAATAAAGAAATAACTAAAAGGAAACAAGGTATACAAGGACAGAGGCTTAACCCAGAAAAGCTATTAACGTAATACTCACATTAAATAAATAAGCAAAATATTGCATTAATCCAATAATTAAAATAATACTCATGAATAAATATCTCTATAATAACAAATCATTAAAGATGGCATCAGGTGCAGGTGGTACAAGAAAGGGTTCAATATCGTCCCCAAACCAGGGGTCTGGCATTGGACAGATAAAATTGGCAGCACCAATTTCAGCATCACAAGTAAATACAAAAGACCTTAAGCTAATGATTCAAGAAACAATGCAAAATATGCTAGATAATATCCTCTCTACACTATTAAAAAAAGAATTAGAACTGTTGAAAGAAAAAATGGAGGAAATTACAAGTCAAATTTCCAACCAAATTCACAAATCAAACTCAGATGAGGAAGAAGTAAAGAACTATAGGCCCATCTCATTACTAAATACAGACTACAAAATCTTTGCCAAGATACTGGCCAACAGAATGAAAAGAGTGCTTTCAGAAGTAATCCATAAGGACCAATCAGGATTCTTACCTAAGAGAAAGATACAAAATAATGTAAGAAATATAATTAACGTATTAGAATACTACGAAATGCAACCTGGAAGGCAGCTGGCCTTAATTCTCTTAGATGCAGAGAAAGCGTTCGATAATATAAACTGGGCGTTCATGTTTAAAAAATTAGAGCTATGGAACTGTGGGGTGAACTTTTGCGCAATGATAAAAGCTATGTATAACAAACAAAGTGCTAGAATAATAATAAACGGAGAGTTATCTCAAGATATCCAAATCCAGAAAGGCACAAGACAAGGGTGTCCTCTCTCCCCGCTATTATTTATATTTATTATTGAGTCACTACTTGACAAAATCAGATCCAATGTAATGATAAGAGGGTTGAAAGTGAAAGGGGAAGAATTTAAGGTACAGGCCTTTGCCGATGACCTAATATTTGTATTGGAAGATCCAGAACAGTCTTTGCCAATTTTAATTAAAGATATAAAAGAATTTGGACAACTAGCTGGGTTTAGAATTAATATTCAAAAAACTAAAATAATAGCTAAAAATCCTTAATGGGCAAAATAGCTCTACTAAAGGTGAATATTTTGCCGAGATTTCTCTTTCTTGCCCAAAACATACCAGTATTGAGGAATGTTAAATTCTTAAATGAGTTAGATCGAATGTGTAGACAATTTGTATGATCCAATAAATCTGCACGTGTTAAGTGGAAAGTTTTACAGGATAAAAAGGAGAGTGGGGGCTTTGGCCTTCCAAACTGGAAAATATACTACTCATCAGCAGCAATGACATGGATTAAGGATTGGGTCGAACTAAAAGATGAAAGAACTCTAGCACTGGAAGGAGCAGACCTGCCAATGGGATGGCATGCATACATGTGGTATGGAAAGGATAAAATCCATTCCTGTTTCCATACAAATATCATAAGAACAGCTTTAATGAAAGCCTGGAACATTATAAAACATAAGTTCTACAGTAAGACGCCTCTATGGATCTCTCCACTAGAAGCCTTTATAAAACCCTCGGTAAGGACAGAAGAATCCAAAATAACATATGGTAGCCTACTAAATGAAAAAATGGAACTCAAAAAAGAGGCTTCATTAAAGAAACAAAATATAAATTTATCTTGGTGGGATCGAAGTATAATTAATACAAGATATATGATAGATAAAAAAGTAGGTTTTCATGTTAATCAAAACAAAATAGACAAAATTTGGCTTTCATCCAGCGACAAATTAATCCAGAAACTATACTCTAAATTATTGGAGGAAGAACTAGAGAAGGAAGACATCAAAAAGCCAATGCTAACCTGGAACAAAGAGATAGGGATTACCCTAAAGTCAGATCAATGGAACAAGCTGTGGAGATCAATAAAATATATGAAAGCAACCCCCTATAAAGAAAATATTTACAAAATGTTTTACAGGTGGCATTGGACCCCGGAAAAAATTGCTAAATGCTTCCCCCAAACCTCCAACCTTTGCTGGAGGTGCGGGAAAAATGTAGGTACATATCTTCATATCTGGTGGAGATGTGAAAAAATACAATCTTACTGGAAAAAAATTCAGAAAATCATAAGAGAAGTATTCAAACTAAATATTCCCTTAAAACCAGAAATATTCTTATTAAATATGATCCCGGATAATGTTAAAAACCACAAAAAAATAATAATATACATTCTAACAGCAGCCAGGATATTGATAGCAAGGCGATGGAAATCAAAAGGTATACCATCTATTAAAGAACTTAAACACAAGATTTTGGATATTGCGGAAATGGACAAACTAAGCTTGGAATTGAACAATAAACCAGAAAATGTATTTTGGAAAAGATGGAAAACTATTTACGACTGGCTAAAACATAAACGAAAAATGTAAAATGTTAGTTAAATGCTAGGAGAACTTTATTTTGGAATTGAAAGTTTTTCTTTTTCTTTTGGAAATGTATAAATGACCTAACTTTGTTTATCTGTATACCGAACTGTGGATTGTAAAGGTGAAAACATGGAAAATAAATTTTCAAAAAAAAAAAAATTTCCAACCAAATAACAGTTGAAACTACGAAAATTAAAAAGCAAACAGGAAACTAAAACTGACCTGATCCCCAAACATTAAGGAGAGAGAAAGGCTAAATAAAAACAAAAGAGACTTACAACAGTGCTAATAATACATAGAGTGCTAATAACGCATACATAAATAAAGTGTAATCTAAAAAGCATAACGGCAAATGGCTACAGGGAGCGGTAGTAACACGGGCCCCAGAAGAACATCAATTAAATCACCTAGTCAGGCATCTATACAAAGCCTTTTGAAACCCAATATAATGACCACCACACAAATTAGTACAAAAGAGCTAATGACTCTAATGCAGGAATGTGTTTCCAACGAGATGAAAAAATTTGCAGACGCGACCCTACCAATGCTAATTAGGAAAGAGGTGGAACCTATACAAACACAGATTCAAGGCCTAACACAACAAATTACAACTGAGACAGAAGAGATCAAAAAACAAATAAAAGAAAACAAGCAGGAGATATTAAAAATAGCGACAGAACATAACAATATGGCAGAGAAAATGAAAAACTTTGAAACAGAGGTACAGGAAGTTAAAACGGAAATATTAGGAGTCCAAACAAAAACAGACCACATTGAAGAAGCTCTATTGAATTTAAAAATGGAAAAAGCTTCTTTACTGATACGTTGCCAAAATGTACCAGAAACCATTAACGAGAATCTAAAGGAAGAAATGATTAAAAACATCTCTGCACAGCTAGAAGTTTGCACTGAAGAAGAACTAGAGAAAGAAATAGATCAAATCTATAGAAAAAATAGCTCCTATGCTAGGAAGCATAAAGTCCCCAGAGAGGTGTACATGAAATTTGTAAGGAGAAATATGAGAAACAAAATTTTGCAAGAGGCAAACCAAAAAAAAGTAAATATTCAAAATGTGGAAATAAAATTTTTAAAGGAGGTCCCGTGGAGAATACGAGAGAAAAGACAAAAATACATGACGTTAACTAGGATATTAAGGGACAATGACATACAATATAGATGGTGGAACCCAGAGGGGGTTCTGTTTTCATATGATGGAAGAAGATATAAATTGGATTCCATATTTAAAGTGGAAGACTTCCTAGAAAGGTATGGAGAAGATCTGGGATGGTTTAGTGAAGAAGATAGTGAAAAAGAAGAAGAAGAAGTAACACAACAGGAAGCAGAAGGAGGCGCAGAAAAACCAGAAAAATTTGAAAAGAAAAAAAGAAATAAGAAAACATACTATACACCGTCACATATAGTGACAAGATACCGGAATAGATACAAAAAACAGGAAACAGAGAAAGGAAAGAAAAATTAAAAGAATATGGAAAAATCAAAAACCTTTAAAATCTTATCAGTAAATATTAATGGCCTGAATAGCCAAACCAAAAGAAGAAAAGTCTACCATCAATTAAAAAAAGAAAATTGTGAGATTATATGTTTACAAGAAACACACATAAAAATAAACGATCAAAAATATTTACAAAACAAAAAATTGGGGGAACTCTTTGTAGCATCAGATATCATCAAAAAAAGAGGCGTAGCCATATATGCCAAAAACCATCTTAACCCAGAACTAGTATATAATTCAAAAGACGGCAGAATAGTGGCAATTCAAATAACGAAACAACAGAGGAAAATCTTAATTCTAAACATCTATGCACCAAATCAAAAATAAGAACAATTTTTCCAAAACTTAAAGACTTTACTAACAAAATACTGCAATATGGAAATTTGTATAATAGGTGACTTCAACGCGGTGTGGGAGGAAGAAAAAGATAGGAAATCAAAAAGGAAAACAGGAAATAACTTAACCAAATCTTTTTTGCAAATGGCTGAAGAACACAAACTAATAGATATTTGGAGAGTAAGGAATGCGGAAAAAAAAGATTACACATATTACTCAGCAAGATACAACTCATAGTCGAGGATAGATATGGCCTGGATATCAACAACTTTGGTTCCAGAAATAATTGATGCGGAAATACTCCCAAATACTTATGCAGACCATAGTCCCCTGATGATCACATTGAAAGATAAAAACAGAAGCGTAAGATGGAGAATGAATAAAAACTTACTAAAAGACAAGGAATTTGATAAAAAGATGCAAGAAGAAATCATAGAATTCTTCAAAATTAATCTACAGCCAGAAACAAAGATAGAAATAGTCTGGGATGCTTTCAAAGCTTTTTTGAGAGGATGTTTTATAAGTCAAGAGGCCTGGAAAAAGAAACAAAAACAAAAAAACTAGGAAACCTATGCCAACAAATAGGAAAAGAAGAAGCAAAGTTAAAAAATAGCACAAGAGGAACAGAAGAGATTAAAGCCAACCTTAGAGTTTTACATCATGAAATGAACTTATTATTGATGCAAGAAATAGCTAGAAATATCGAATTTTCCAAACATTATTATTTTGAACATGCAAACAAACCAACACGATGGTTGGCATATAACATCAAAAAACAAGAAGAGAAAAGGATTATCAAAGCTTTAGCGGACAAAGAAGGAGTAGAAAAACATAATGTATCAGAGATTAAGCGGGTAGTAGAACAGTTTTACAATATGCTGTATCATCAAGAGAAACAAGATAAAGCACAGATAAGAGATTATCTTGATAAACAAAATGGCAAGAAATTCGATGAGGCACAGAGAAAGCTGTTAAATGAACCTATTACCGTCTGTGAGATAACAGAGGCGTTAAAAAGACAGAAAAAAAATAAAGCACCAGGACCAGACGGAATACCGGTAGAAATATATCAGAAATATGAAGATCAATTGGTATTAATATTGAAAGAATTACTTCAAAACATTAGTAAAACAGGTAGAATACCAGAAACATGGTCCCAAGCAATTATAACAATTATACACAAACCAAACACCGAAGAAAATCATATAAAGAACTATAGACCCATATCACTATTAAACACAGACTATAAGATTTTTGCCTCAATTTTGGCAGCAAGATTGAAGAAAATATTAGTGCAAATAATACATAAAGATCAAGCGGGTTTCCTACCAAAAGGCAATTAAAAGACAACGTTAGAGTGATGCTAAATGTTTTGGAATATTACGAGATGAATCAAGATAAAGAAGTGGCGGAAAAAGCATTCGATAATGTAAGTTGGGATTTCATGATTCAGAAACTAGAGATATGGAACGCAGGAGAAAATTTCACCACAATGATAAAAGCAATCTATAAAACGCAAGTGGCAAAGATATTGGTTAATAAAGAATTAACAGAGAACATTCAAATCCAAAAAGGAACTAGACAGGGGTGTCCCCTATCTCCATTGTTGTTTATATTCATCTTAGAGACGTTGATAGACCAAGTAAGAAATAGCACCTTGATTAAAGGATTAAAGATTAAAGGCGAAGAATTTAAATTACAAGCCTATGCAGACGATCTGGCATTCATACTTGAAGATCCAAAGATATCAATACCGAACTTGATTCAGTTGATACAAGAATATGGGGCACTCGCTGGTCTGAAAATTAACTTTAATAAAACGAAAATAATGACAAAGAACTGCTCAAGGAAACAAATGAGCGAAATACAAGATATATCAAAAATAGAAATAGCGAAAAAGGTCAAATACTTAGGAATCTGGATAACAAATAGAAATATCACGTTAAAAGAAGATAATTATAATAAACTATTTAAAGACGTTAAAAAGGATCTAGAAACATGGAAGGATTTGAAAATATCATTGATGGGTAGAATTGCGGCGATTAAAATGAACATTCTACCCAGATTTTTATTCCTAGCGCAAACTATCCCAATTTTGAGAAAAGATGACTTCTTTACGGAATTTGGAAAAACATGTGATAAATTTGTATGGAGCGGTAAAAAAGCGAGGATAAAAAGAAAGAACATGCAGGATAAAAAAGAAAGAGGCAGCTTTGGAATGCCAAACTGGAAATTATATTATAAAGCAGCCGCTTTAATTTGGATAAAGGACTGGATAACTTTAGAAAATAACAGACTATTGAAATTAGAAGGTCACAACCTTCTAATGGGTTGGCATAACTATATATGGTATGAAGATGTTAAAATTATTAAAAACTTTTTACAACATACCATAAGAGGATCATTGATGATAATATGGAAAGAAATTAAGACACGACTATACTCGAAAACCCCAAAATGGGTGGCACCCATAGAAGCCTCTGCAATCTCAACAATAGTGGAAAAAACCTTTATGTTATCATATGAAGAACTATTGGACTCAACCAACAATTTAAAAATGGAAGAGCAAATGCTGAAACAAAACATTAAATTTTCATGGTGGGAGAAGGCACAACTAACCACCAGATATAACATGGATAAAAAGAGGGGCTTCTACAGTGAAAGAAACGAACTAGATAAAATATGGTTGTCATCCAGCGACAAATTGATTCAGAAAATATACCGGCTGTTAATGGAAGACTACATACCAGATGGAGAGATTAAAAGAACAATGTCAACATGGGAGAAAGACTTACATAAAACAATTAATATTGATCAATGGAAGAAGATGTGGAACTCAATAAAACTAATGAAAGCAATTCCATATAAAGAGAATATCTATAAGATGTTCTACAGATGGCATTGGACTCCCGAAAAATTAGCAAAATGTTATCCAAATATGAATAGGAACTGCTGGAAATGCAAAAGAAATGCAGGAACATATATACATATGTGGTGGAATTGTGATATAATTCAAAAATATTGGAGGAAAGTCTATAGTTTGATAACTGAAATAACAGGGATACAGGTATTATTTACACCAGAAACTGCTCTATTAAACATGTTACCCATATCACATAATAGGGCAAGTAAATACTTCATAGTTTACTTCTTTACCGCAGCGAGAATGTTGCTAGCCAGTAAATGGAAAACAGATGAAATACCTTCAAAAACAGAACTAATAGAAAAGATATTATCAATAGCGGAAATGGACAGATTAAGTACGATATTACAAGGTAAAAACAGATAAACCTTTAATAAAAGATGGAAAGTGTTATATATTTGGTTGGAAAATGTATACAAGAAAGACTCCAATTTATGTTGATTTATGCTATGTAAGAATAATATATACTGGAAAAATCACACAAATAAAACTTGTAAAAAAAAAGAAAATTAAAAAGCAAATAAATGAAAATAAACAAGAAATCCTTAAAATTGCAGCAGAAAATGAAACAGTAAAGGAAAAAATACAAGACATAGAGGAAGATATACAGGAAATTAAAGTAAGAGAAAACAAGATTGAAGATTCACAAATTGCCCTGGAGATGGATAAGGCAGCATTTATACTTAGATGCCAAAACATCCCAGAATCAGAAGAAAAAAGTTTAAAAGAAGAATTAGCACAAGTTTTGGCAGACCAATTAGAAATAGCCACAAAAGAGGAGATAGAAAGTGACATAGAAGCAATATACAGAAGAAACTCTGCGTACGCTAGGAAACATAAAGTACCCCATGAGGTCCATGTAAAGTTCTACAAAAGGGAAATGAAAGAAAAAATACTTAGAACCTCATACGATAAAAAGTTCACCATTCAAAATGCGGAAATAAAAATGTTAAGGGAAATTCCATGGAGAGTTAGAGAAAGGAGGCAGTGCTACTACATTCTGACTGATCTACTGAAAGTAAACCAAATAAACTTTAGATGGCTGGTGCCGGAAGGAGTCTTGTTTGAGTACAAAGGAAGGAGACAAAGGCTAGACTCGATCTTTAAAGTAGAGAATTTTCTTGAAAGGAATGGGGAGGAATTGGGATGGCAAGGAGAGGGAGAAGGAGAAGAAAAAACAGAATCAGAACCTGAAGAATCAAAGAAAGAACAAGAAATAGAAAAGCAAAACAAAACAAAAGTCAAAAAAACAAAGAAAAAAACAGGAGACTATGACATCACAGATGCTAACTCGATTCCAGTATAGAAAAAAGGCAAACCAAAATACAGGCAAGAATGGAACGTACTAAAAGATTTAAAATCCTTTCACCAAATTGCAAAACTGCAGGCAGATGTAATATGCCTACAGGAAACGCATATAAAAAAAGGGGACGAGAAGTATTTAATATGCAAAAAATTAAGAAAAACATTTGCGGTCGCAAATGATAGGAAAAAAAACAGAACGGTAATATATGCCAAGGAATATTTAAATCCGGAATTGGTGCACTCCTCGGAAGATGGGAGACTAACAGCAATTAAGATCACAAGAAAGGGAACTGAAACTTTAATTGTTAACATTTATGCACCAAACCAGAATCAAGAAATGTTCTTTAAAATCCTAAAACAGATCATGTCAAATGATGATTATAAAGACGTATGTATAATCAGTGATTATAATGCGGTGTTGGACCTGGAAATGGACCGGAAAAAAAGAAATAAAAATATAAAAATGGGACAACGCCTACATAAAGTCTTTATACAAATGGCAGAAGAACTTAGTTTAGTAAATGCTTGGAGAGTTAGGAACATAAATAAGAAAGATTTTACATTCTACTCCAATAGGCATGACTCATGGTCGCATATAGACATGGCATGGATAAACACCACAATGCTGGGGGAAATGATTGAGGCGGAAATTCTTCCTAAAATATTTGCGGACCATAACCCGATATTACTCTCCTTTAAAGACCCACGGAAAACTAGTAGATGGATTCTAAATAACAACCTTTTAAAAGATACTAAATTTGTAGAAAAAACAAAGGTAGAAATTAGAGATTTTTTTCAAAAGGAATATTCAACCAGAAATGCCAATGCATATAGTGTGGGATACATTTAAAGCTTATATCAGAGGTTGGTTTATAAATCAACAGGCCTGGAAAAGAAAGGAAAAGAACCAACAGTATAAAAAAATGAGTAAAGAAATCAAGAAACAAGAAGATAAGTTAAAATAGGGCTGAATAAGGAAGAAGCTCAAGTTAAAATAAAGATATTAATTCATAAAATGAACTTATTATTAACCCAAGAAATTGCAAAAAAGATAGAATATGCTAAACTCTGAGAACGCGAATAAACCTACCAGATGGTTATCGTATAGATTAAGGAAGGAAAGAGAGAAGAGAAATATAACGGCGCTCAGAGATGAAAAAAATGAAGAGAAATATACATCGCAGGACATAAAAAGAATAGCACATGGGTACTTCAAGGAGCTATATCATCAAAAAGATGAACAAAAGTTACAAATTCAAGAATATCTAGAGAAAAATAATATACAAAAATTTAATGAAGAACAAAAGAGTACCTTGAATGAACGGATTACAATTTGTGAACTAACAGAAGCACTTAAGAAACAAAAAAATAAGCTAATAGAAGGCTTAAAGGTGAAAGGGGAGGAATTTAAATTACAGGCATTCGCCGACGACCTGGTGTTTATAGTAGGGAATCCCCAAGATTCTGTAAAGGAACTCATGAAGACTATACAAAATTATGGTCAGGTTGCAGGATTAAAAATTAATTATAAAAAATCTAACATCATAGTAAAGAATTGTTTCCCAAACACGATAGAAAAAATTAAAGAGCTAGCCAAGATGGATATAGTTAAAAAGTAAAATACTTAGGAATCAACATGACGAATAAATGTAACTCTTTAATTGAAGGGAACTACATGAATTTACTGCAAGAGATCAGATCAGATTTACAAAAATGGAATGGCATCCAACTATCCCTTATGGGTAGAATTGCGGTGATCAAGATGAATGTATT
>NW_015161482.1:181254-186680 GCF_001447785.1 Gekko japonicus | reverse complement strand
CCAGAAACTGTATAATTTCTTATTAACGGATTTTGTAAAAGATGAAGAGGTTAAAACTGTAATGATCAAGTGGATAAAAGATATAGGAGAAATTGATGAAGAGCAATGGTCTAACATGTGGAAATCAGTTAAATACATGAAAGCGGTAGCATATAAAGAAAATGTTTATAAGATGTTTCATAGATGGCATTGGGCTCCCGATAAGCTGGCCAAATGCTACAAGGGGTACTCAAATAAGTGTTGGAAATGCAAAGTTCGTAAAGGAACCTTTTACCACATGTGGTGGGAGTGTAGTAAGATACAAAAATTCTGGAAAATAGTAAGGGAGGTGCTCCAAGAAAGTCTAGGCAAAAATGTGGCCTTGAAGCCGGAAATATATTTGCTGAATATGATCCCGAAAGGATATGATAAGCAGGATGCGTATATTATCAGTTATGTTATAACTGCAGCTAGATTATTAATAGCCCAACAATGGAAAGTAGATTCCATACCCACAAGGGAAGAATTGTTAAATAAAATATTGAAAGTAGCCAGAATGGATGATCTAAATCTAAGGATACAAAATAAAAATGAGATGGTACATAAAAAGAGATGGGATAGAATATATAAATGGATAGAAGACCAGATAGAACTGTAACTGAAAAGTTATATTATGGCTTTGTAACAGAAAAGGAATGTCAATGACTGGTAATGTAAATAACTAAAGTGAAACGACTCTGATGTGTAGTGTAACGCAAACTGATGGAAAGTAATTGTGTAATACCCTTTGTTTAAAACAATAAAAACTTTATACGGAAAAAAAAGAAACAAAAAAATTAAAAGTCACCGGGTCCAGACGGGTTAACGGCAGAATTCTATAAAAGCTTTGAGGAAGAGTTAATGCTCATATTAAAAGAAGTAATACAAGATATAGAAAAACAAGGAGAATTACCAGCATCATGGAACAGAGCGATAATAACTTTGATATCAAAACCCAATACAGAGTTTAACCAAATAAAAAACTATAGGCTTATATCTCTACTGAATGTAGATTACAAAATATATGCGAAAATTGGCTATGAGATTTAAAAAGATATTAAAAAGATATTAAATCAAATGATAAATCAGGATCAATCAGGATTTTTACCTAAAAGGCTAATGGAAGATAACATAAGAATGGTTATTAATGCATTAGAATATTATGAAAACCAACCAGAGAAGCAGGCAGTGTTAATGTTCTTAGACGCGGAAAAGGCGTTTGATAATATCTCATGGGCATTTCTACTGCAAAAGTTGGGAATAGCAGAGTGTGGAAAGACTTTTGAGACATGGATTAGAGCAATTTATAAGAAGCAACACGCCCAGATAATAATAAACGGTGAATTAACGCAAGACTTGGAGATTCAAAAGGGGACAAGGCAAGGTTGTCCACTCTCACCGCTGTTTATTTTCGCTCTTGAAATATTAAATGATCTAGTTCGACAAAACAAGAATATACAAGGATTGAAAACTAAAGGAGAGGAATACAAATTGAGGGCCTTTGCGGATGACCTAGTATTTATTATGGAAAAACCAAAAAGCCCAATTAAAGAACAATTGGAGGTAATCCGAGAATATGGAGTAGTAGCAGGGCTCAAGATCAGAGGTCATTTCGGGGGAGATCGCGGGGGATCGCAATTCCCCCGGGTGAGGTATGGGGGGCGGGGCACATGACGAAGAGCCGCCCCGCTTCCGGCCCTCATTCAGCCAGGAGGAGGCAGGAGAAGAGGGAGGGTAAGTTGCTTCCTCCCTGCCTCTCCCCACCCCTGCCTGCCTGGGGCCAGGGAGGGCCTTCGCGGGTCTTCCTTGCACTACCGCCAGGGGGTGTGGCCTTATGACACACTTCCAGTGATGTCAGGGGGTGTGGCATATGCTAATGAGTTATGCTAATGAGTTCCCCTAGCTCTTTTTCTACAAAACGACCCCTGCTCAAGATCAATACAACTAAAACGAAACTGTTCATAAAAAACTGTGATCTAGCTGCCAAACAAGAAATAAAAAACCTTACAGACATGGAGATAGTAAAAAAGTTAAATATCTAGGCATTATAAAAAACCTTACAGACATGGAGATAGTAAAAA
Source organism: Gekko japonicus (assembly GCF_001447785.1). Lineage (NCBI taxonomy): Eukaryota > Metazoa > Chordata > Lepidosauria > Squamata > Gekkonidae > Gekko > Gekko japonicus. Next base: position 184,581 of record NW_015161482.1, on the reverse strand, counting down.
AGTTAAATATCTAGGCGTTATAATATCAAACCGGAATAGCACATTAATTGAAGATAATTACACTAAATTGCTTGAAGAGATAAAGAAAGATTTAACAAAGTGGAAAGACCTCCATATCTCCTTGACAGGAAGAATAAAAATGATAAAAATGAATATCTTACCCAGGTACTTATTTCTAGCGCAGAATATCCCAGTATTAAAACAGTATTAAAACAATTAAAACAATTAAAGTACTTTACAGAATTAGTACTTTACAGAATTAGATAAAGTAACAAGAAAATTTATATGGAATGCAAAAAAAGCAAGGATAAACGTAAAGACATTGCAGGATAGAAAAGAAAGAGGCGGATCTGGGTTACCGAACTGGAAGTTATACTATCAAGCAGCCAGTATGGGATGGATAAAGGATTGGATTAATCTCCAAGATGAAAGATGTTTAAAATTAGAAGGGCACAAACTACACATGGGATGGGATGCTTACATCTGGTACGGTAAAGATGTATCACATCAACACTTCAAAAATCATATTATACCAACAGCTCTACTAAATGTATGGCAAAGTATAAAGGGAAAATTCTATGTTAAGACCCCGAAATGGGTCTCACCTCTTGAGGCATTTATAAAGCCAACCTTGCTAACTAAAAATAATATGGAAACATATGACAGGCTGCTAGACTCTACAAATAACTTAAAATCAGAAACAGATTTACAAGTACAATACAATTTAAAACTTTCTTGGTGGGAATGGGCACAATTAAAATCAAGGTTTCAAAAAGACTCAAAAATAGGATTCTATGTGGATAAGACGGAGTTAGATAAGATCTGGTTGTCTTCCAATGATAAAGTGATCCAGAAGGTATATAAAGTCTTACTGGAAGAATATATGAGAGAAGAAACAGGGAAGAACAATATTGCTGCTTGGACAAGAGATATAGGTTGTGAAATACAAACTGATAAATGGCTAAAGATGTGGAAGTTAACTAAAATTATGAGGGCAACTAGCTTTAAAGAAAATGTGTTTAAAATATATCACAGATGGTACTGGCCACCAGAAAGAATAGCTAAATGTTATGGTAATTGCTCCAACATTTGTTGAAAATGTAAAACAAGTGTTGGAACCTTTTATCATATGTGGTGGCGGTGTCCAAAAATACAAAAAAAATTGGATATATATACAGAAAATAATACAAGAAATATGTAAAGTAAAACTGGAACTAGTGCCAGAAATATTTTTGCTTCACTTCCAGAATGTATTAATTATAATGATAAATACGTAATAATATACACAATAACGGCAGCAAGGATATTATGGGCAAGATATTGGAAGCAAGATAACACCCCGAAACAAGAAGAAGTAATAGAGAAATTGATGGACGTAGCGGAAATAGATAAACTGAATTTAATGTTACAGGGTTAGGGTTTTTGTAAAGCGATGGATGGGAATGTATAACTGGTTAGAAAATGGATAAATGACTCTAAGGTGTATGTATATTAGAGAATTGTTGGATCCCCAAGCATCGAGAATAAATCCACGTTTTCAAGAAAAGCAAAATTTATTTCAAAGCATTGGAAAGACACTCAAACACGTTCTTTGTTAGAACTGACTACAAACGGTTAGGGCAAGCATAATAAAGGGATTTGAAACAGATACAGAACCAATGGGTCACTTTCCCGCTGGCGGGTGAAAGGAAACGGTTGCGCGCTCATTCCCTGAGAACCAGGCTATCTCCAGACATAACACAGGTGCAGTTCTCAGGCTCTAAAAGCAACAAGCTGGCAATGAAGCGAACTCCCCCAATACGTCCTCCAGTTGTTTGGCTTAGGCATTACAGCAGAGTAAAATAATAGCACACAGGCAAGGGGGGGGTAGCAACTGTACAGAAGAACCAGCAACACAGAACACCATGGCAGCTTGCTGACATACTGCCCCCTCAAAAATACACATTAACCACCGTCTCCCGGGCTGGGCGGGAGAACTCCCGGTTTGGGCGGGAGACCTCCCGGTTTGGCCGGGAACTTCATGTGGAACTCACGAAGCAGATAAGGGGCCCGAATATCCCCTTCCTCCACCCATTTGCGGTGCTGGGGTCCGAAGTCCACCCATTCAATGAGATACCAGAGCTTACCACGCTTAAGTTTGGAATCAAGCACATCAGCGATTTCAAAATGTTCATCCCCTTCAAGTATAATAGGAGGAGGGGGAGTGACCGAAGGCCTCCATGGAGAGGAGCCAGGATCCTTTTTCAACAGGCTCATGTGAAAAACAGAATGCAAAACACGTAGGTTTTTAGGCAATTCTACATCAACAGCAACATTGTTAATTATCTTACGGACCCTGAAAGGTCCAATAAACTTCCAACCCAGTTTTTTACTAGGGCGTAGCATTTTGATGTTCTTCGTAGACACATAGACAAGGTCCCCAGGTTTTAAATCCAATCCCACCACCCGACCCTTATCCGCCTGGGCCTTATAGGCTGCTTTAGCAGCGTCAAGAGTTTGACATAACAAAGGCCAGGCATCTTGCAACGATTTACACCAGGAACCAGCATCCCCCCCCTTAGGCGCAACATTGTCCCCCAAAAAGGGAAGAGGGGGGCTATCATAGCCCGAGACAGCCCTGTAAGGGGACATACCAGTAGAGCTGTGTAATGTATTGTTGTAACAATATTCAGCAAGAGGCAACAAGTCGCACCAATCAGTTTGTTGGTAGTTAGTAAAACAACGGAGATATTGTTCAAGTGTTTGATTAACCCTTTCGGTTTGGCCGTCGGTCTCGGGATGGTAGGCGCTACTGAGACCTTGCTCCACCCCCATGAGTGACAGGAGTTCCCTCCAGAACTTGGAAACAAACTGGGACCCTCTGTCGGATATTAATTTAGAAGGCAATTGATGGATCTTGACAATGTGAGACATAAAAGCCTTCGCAAGTTTTTGAGCAGTTGGCAAAGAAGAAAAAGGAACAAAATGGGCTTGTTTAGAAAACAGATCAACAACCACCCAAATCTCAGTCTTCCCCATGCTAACAGGTAGGTCCGTGATGAAATCCATAGAAACCACGTCCCATGGCCGAGAGGGAGTGGGGAGGGGTTGCAAGAGACCCGGAGGCTTACCCCCCCGTGGCTTAGTCAAAGCGCAAGTGTGGCATGTTTTAACAAAGTCCAATAAGTCCTTGCGCATATGAGGCCACCAAAATTGTCTGCGAAGCAGTTGAAGGGACTTGACAAAGCTCCAATGGCCCGCGAGTTTAGAACCATGCGCTGACTCCATGATTTCTTTGCGGAGGGAAAAAGGCACATACAATTTATCATTAGAGTAAATCAAGCCCTC
>NW_015161482.1:170483-176216 GCF_001447785.1 Gekko japonicus | reverse complement strand
AGGACTATAAGCAAATAAAAACTAATGTAAAGAACATTTGAGAGAAAACGGCATAAACTTTCAAGCAACAGAGACTTTTGAAACTGTTCTGAAAAGTAAACAACTAAAAGATGGCGGGGAGGAGAGTTGTGCCGAAAACAAAACCTTCTTCGGGAAACGGCAGCCCAGCCACTCCAGTCATGAGACTGGAACTAGCTACAGACCTCCCTGATATGATAGCAGCAGGATTGCAACCTCTGCTGGACCGATTGACAACTTTGAACCAGAATTTTGCAACTCTACAAAGCAAGATGGAAGACACTAAGCAGAAGACAGAGCAAACAGTAACAGCAGTTAAGGAAGTTGATGCCAAAGCTAATAAGCTTCAAAAGCGTGTAGACAAAGTGGAAAAAAAGAGAATCTTTGATGAACCTCAACTTTTACAGCTACAAATGAAAAAAAAACCTATGTTTTGAGATTCCAAGGAGTTCCAGAGATTAAAGGGGAAGACTTTAAGCCTTGGGACCGGTTGCAGATTTGGAAGCGGATTTTCTTCAAAGCGAGATTGATATGGCCTACAGGACATATTCAGAATGTATATATAAAAAATAATCTGCCTGGTGAAATTTATGTGAAGTTCTCCAAAAGGCATATCAGAGACGAGATACTTAAAGCGACTAATGGAACTACCTTAAAAATCAAAGACAGAGAAATCAAAGTATTAAAAAACATTCCCATTGAAATAAGAAAGAAGAGGAGAAAATATAAAGACTTGGTCTTATTTCTACAAAAGTCATCCACCCCCTACAAATGGATTATACCAGAAGGCATCTTCTTCAAATACAACGATAAGAAAGAAAGGATTGATTCTGTCACAAAAGCTAAGGCCTTTTTGGAGCAGTTACAAAAACCAGAAAAGCCATTAAAGCCTCAAGAGGACAACAATGCAAATGAAGAAGATAACAAACAGAGAAGCCAGGGTGAAATCTCATCATCATCTACTGAAGAATCTGACTCAGAATTAGGGGTAGCGTCTCCCAAAACTCCTAAAGCCAATTGAGACTATGATCTCAGAAAGAAGAAAGACAAACGTTAACTTTTATCTCTAGAAGCTGAACTTAATCCATACAACAGATTATCGAATGTTCTTTATATAGTTAACTGCCACGGATATACTTTATTAATCTCATTCATTGATATAGCACTGTTACAATATTAACACGTTAAAAAATTGTGGTAAGCATTATATGACCACCGCTTCTTGGGTTTTTAGTGGTTTACTTTTTCCCATAGTTTGTAGATACCCTTTCCTTATGATTTCTGTGTAGTTTTTAAAATAAAAGCAATAAAAATATTTTTTTACAAAAGTTCTGGCAAACGGCTTTCTCTATTGACGAAGACGGTTGCCTCCTGTGTGAGACTTTTCCCCTCAGTGGCTGTTGGTGGGTGCAATAAAATGGTAGTTACCTGTGTCTGTAAGATGGCTGCCGTCTTGGTGTTTAAATTGTTCCCTCAGGAGGCCCAGGGGAGCAAGGAAAGGCCAGGCCCTTGGGTTGCCAACTTTCCAGGGATCCCCCAAAGACTGGGGATTCCATCTCCAAATAGGGAGATTCAGCTAGCGGGGCCTCACTGTCTCTCTAAAAAGGCAGTGACAATTCAGTGAGTGGTGGCAGCAAACTTAAGGAGTGAGATACACCCATGGGACGAGGGTGGGAGGCGAACAGCTGAGTTGTAAACTGGAGCCCATTTCACTACAGTAGGCAGCCAAACTTGGGTCAGACAAAGGAAGGAAACCCTTTGCAGGCCTTTGTGAGGATCTACTGGAGATTTTCTAGTAGAGTCTATGAAAGCCAGGGTTAGGGGGTAGGGGAGCAGCGTCAGCTGAACAGAATGCCATAAAGCCTACCTTCCAAAGTAGTTATTTTTTCCGGGGGAGGGGGGAGATCTGTTGTCTGGAATTTCGTTGTGATACCTGGTGATCTTCAGGTTCCCCCTGGAGACTGGCTACCCTAGGCCTTGCAGTCAGTGCTTCAGAGCAGTGTCTGCTAGATCCAGGCTCTTGCTGTAGAAGCTGAATGGGTGATTTTGGACCAGTCACAGATTTTCAGCCTAACATACCTCACAGGGTTGTTGTGCAAATGAAAAGGCGGAGAGGAGAATGATGTAAGCTGCTTTGGTCCCCATTGCAGAGAAATACTATTTTCCTCCTGGGAAACCATTGTTGCCAATCTCCAGGTGAGAGCTGGAGATCACTCAGAATTACAACTGCTCTCCAGATGGCAGAGATCAGTTCCCCTGGAGAACATGGTGGACTCTGTGTCCTTATACCCTGCTGAGATGCCCCCCATGACAGCCAATGTGATGTGGCAGTCAGGGTTTCAGAGCACCATAGAGGCTGCAGGTGGGTGGGTGGGGAGATGGAAAGCTGAAGAGTGAGGGGAAAATAAAGGTAGGTTGATGCTTGGCTGGGTAGGAGACAGGGTTGCCAACTCCAGGTGGGAAATTCCTGGAGATTTGAGAGATGGAACCTGGAAAGGGTGAGGTTTCAGGAGGGGTGGGACCTCAGATAGATACAATGCCATAGACTCCATCCTCCCAACCAGCCATTCCCTCCTGGGTAACCACTGTTGCCAATCTCCAGGTGAGAGGTGGAGATCACTCAGAATTACAACTGATCTCCAGGAGGGAGGGCAGAAGTCAGCTGCAGTCAGAGGGGCAGATAACAGTAGGTTGATGGTTAACTGGGAAGGAGATCGGGTTACCAACTCCAGGTTGGGAAATTCCTGGTGATTTGAGGGGTGGAGCCTGGAGAGGGTGAGGTTTGAGGAGGGGTGGGATCTCAGACAGGTACAATGCCATAGACTCCACCCTCCAAACCAGCCATTTCCTCCTGAGTAACAATTGTTGCCAATCTCCAGGTGAAGGCTGGAGATCACTCAAAATTTCAACTGCTCTTCAAGTAGCAGAGATCAGTTTCTCTGGAGAAAATGGTGGACTCTGTGTCATTATACCCTGCTGAGGTTGCCACAGCAAATTGATGCTGAGTGTCCAAGGCCTTGGCACTCTCCCAGAGCCTCTTTCTAGAGCTCATTGTATTTATTTCCACAGCGGGCTTTATTCCTAGTAGGATGATAAAAGTAACCTCACAAATGTGCGTGTTCCTCAACCAGTGGTTTAACTTCTAGAAACCCTTGGGTGGCAGCCCCTGGGAAACATCTTGCAACTTCACAATATCATTTCAGGTTGTGTAACTGGAAGTGATTTCACCACATCATCAGGCACTCATAGAGTTTCAAGTAGATGCTAGAGCAGTGTGAAGACATCACTTCTGGTTACACAGACAGAAATTATGTTGTGACATTGCAAGAAGCTGTCCCTGACCCTACCTTTTCCCCTGGCAGTAACCAGAGCAGAGGTGGGCAACAGGGGACAGAGGTATGAGTTCTCCCACTCTCGATTGGCAAATGGCAACCCTGCAGCCAACTATATAACAATATTTATAGGAAATTCTTGGACTCTATGATGCACTTTTAGATTGTTATCAACAGTTGGAAAAGGAATTACATTCTTCAGCACTGACATAATTATTTAGGAATATACTTGGTGGTAATGGCATTCAAAACATTTCTTGTCAAAGTCTGAGTCAAATACACACTGTTTGTTAAACTCAGAAAAGTCTCTGATTTTTGTTAAGGAAATCAATAGTCCAAATCCAAAAATTTCCTGAGCAGCACTGAAATGTTAGCTTTCCGTTTCTGTTTCCCCTGGCAATTTTTGACTTTCCATTTTCCCATTGTGCTTGTCAAACCATGCTTTGCTTTGCTTGTTTTGGTTGCCATAGTTATTGCGGGGAGGGAATTCCTACAGGGAGGGGGGTTGACTGAATTAGTGAGAGAATGGGACCTTTGCTTCTAGAAGTCATAATTTTCATCGCAAGTTGTACCTCCTTTCCCTTTCCTGGGGTAAGGTGTCCTTGAAAGCTTTTTGTACCAGCTTGAGCAGCAGATAACCAAGACATATATCTTTCACTTGGTTGGAATGGCAATGCTATGCATGGTGTGAATGTGATGTATGCTTGGGGAAGGAAGGGGCTTTTATTTGAATTATCTATATAAAGTTGGACCTGCCAAAAATCTTCAGTTCTAACACAGTGACTTTCTTGATCTTGCATATATCTCAATAAACTTATCACTGCCAAGAGAGAGTTGTTGAGAGTAACTGGACTGGGGGTCTGATAGTGGTAAGGGACAGGCAGTTAGGAAGACAGTGACTTGGCTGGTTCTGCATCTGGCATTCGCTCCACATTTTCTCAGCACTGAGGAAAATGTGCAGCTTAAAACCGCATTCAAATACCCCAGCCCAATGCTGTACTGACTGCAAAGTCACCCATGAATGGCTATAAAATGGCCATAAATCTATACAGAAGGTATGATAAAAACTTGATGATCAAAGAAAGTGAAAGTGGAATGAAATGCAGAGGGTATCATAAAATCAGATGATCAAAGGAAGTGAAAGCAGCATACAATGCAGAGGGGAATTTCTGTTCCAACGTGGGCTTGCTAAAACAATGGAGGGAAGAGCCAATGCAGAATCACCCTTAGTCAACACATGCCTGATAAGAACCTTGCCCAACTAGATCAATTAGTTTGCACCAAATGGCATCATCCCTCTTGGCATTCCTTGGTACAGCAAGTATTTCACCTAACACTGTGAAATGTTAGTAGTGCAAGCTCAGTATAGTGACAGGGAATTGTACTTGGCTGGTTCTGCATCTGGCATTCACTCCACATTTTCTCAACACTGAGGAAAAGGTGCAGCTCAAAACCACACTCAAAACTACACTCCAGGCCACACCTGGAGTCCTGTGTGCAGTTCTGGAGGCCTCACTTCAAAAAGGATGTGGACAAAATCGAGAGGGTGCAGAAGAGAGTGACGAGGATGATCAGGGGCCTGGAGACTGAGCCCTACGAGGAAAGGCTAAGCGGGCCTTGGGAATGTTTAGTTTGGAGAAGAGGAGATTGAGGTAGGGCATGATTTATCTCTTTAAATATTTGAAAGTGTTAAGTCGACTACTTAACAAAGAGTCAGAGAGTGATTTCAGCAAGTGATTCAGCTTTAATGAATGCAACCAGAACAGAACAACCAGAACAACTTTGCATTGCAGCTGGGCTTCTTTTAAACTCTCCCGGGCTAATGTAGCTATGCCTTACTGTACATAACAACCAATAGGATTGTAACAATAATGTCCAATCACAGACGTTCCCTCTCAGGGAACTTGATGGTAGGTGATTGGTTGGCTCTTCCTGGGCTACCAATAGGGATTGCAAGATTAGGATCCTTGCCCAGGACGAAGCTATACATGGTGTTTCAATTAGTGAGTACAAACAGTTTTCCTTGAGTTGAATACACCACAGAAAGGCTGTCAATTGGAGGAGGGCAAGAAGCTGTTCCAGTTGGCAGCAGAGTATAGGGCCTGAAGCAACGGGTTTAAATCACGTGCAGAAAGGTATCGGTTGGATATTAGGAAAAACATTTGCACAGTCAGGGTGGTTCAAAGGTGGAATCAGCTCCCCAGGGGGGTGGTAGCTCCCCTTCACTGACAGCTTTCAAGAAGAGGTGGGACGAATATTTGTTGGAGATGCTTTAGGCTGGTCCCGCATTGAGCAGGAGGTTGGACTAGATGGTCTGTATGGCCCCTTCCAACTCTATGAACCCATTTGCAAACCGCTGAAGCTCTTATCCTGAGCAGCAGGA
>NW_015161482.1:167331-170264 GCF_001447785.1 Gekko japonicus | reverse complement strand
AGGAATGCAACGTTCAGAAGCTTCTCAGTATGAGCTTAGGCTAGCGAGATATGCTAAAAACAACAACAGCAAAAAAGGGTTCTTTTCTCATGTTCAAAGTAAGCAAAAGAGCAAGGACGTGGTAGGCCCATTGCAGGGACAGGAAAGTGAAATTGTCACAGGTGATGAAGAGAGGTCAGAACTGCGCAGTGCCTCCTTTTCCTCAGTCTTCTCTTGCAAGAGAAACGGTGTCCAACATGGCAAAAACAGAACACATGATGAGGGAAGGGAGTTGCAGGCCAGGGTCGACATAGGGGTAGTACATGAACACCTAGTTTCTTTAAATGGTAACTGTGGGAACATACAGGAAAGTGTGATATCTGTGGAGAAATAAAAAATGATCTTATTGAGGAATATAAATCACAACTGAATAAAAAAATTTAGTGTTTCCATCTCCACATTTCTGCATGGGCAGGCATCTGTTCAATCAGACTATTTGAGAATCTACCAAATAATTTGCTAAAGGGTAGGGTATTGTGTCAAGACAAGAAAAAAAGTATTTGATAATTTGGAATTGTTAAAAATTTCAGATAATCTGGAAGCACTGGAAAAGAAGGGATACTCAGTGCCCCCAAAGAGAGTGCACATTTCCTTTTTGAATCACTGCATACCTCAATACAGTCCCTTTGTTCTAGTGGAATAATTATCTTATTCATAACTAGAGGAAGATCGGATGGCGAACTAGGGAAAGGAAAGGAATATACAGATAAGAGAGTCTTTTTTCTACTAACTTTGTCCAGGAAGACACAAGAGGGTCAAGTTCATTCCATTTTAGAAGGTCAGGAAGAAAAACCTGTAACCAACAAAATTCTGTTCAAGGTATAAGTTTGTGTGTGAAGTGTTTAAGTCTGTGTATTTGAAGAAGTGAGCTTGCACACGAAAACTTATACCTTGAATAAAACTTTGTTGGTCTTAAAGGTGCCACTGGACTCAAACTTTGTTATGCTACTTCAGACCAACACAGCTATCCACCTGAACTGGTCTAATAAAGAAAATCTTAATTTCACCACAGCCTCCCATACCATCAAAGAGACGGAGGTAAGGCTAGCTTCTATACACAATTTGGAGCTTTCTGCTAAAGGTGATAGCCATAAGAGCATAACTAGATAGATAGATGATAGATAGATGATAGATAGATAGATAGATAGATAGAAGAAAGAAAGAAAGAAAGAAAGAAAGAAAGAAAGAAAGAAAGAAAGAAAGAAAGAAAGAAAGAAAGAAAGAAAGAAAGAAATGCAATTAGATGGTGTGGAGAAATTTTGACTGTAAAGACAGGACAAGAATAATTAAATTTCCAGTTATCAGAAAAGGCAAAATGAAGGCCCAAATACTTGAAATTAGACTTTCTCAGTCAAATGCCCACCAGGATTCCATGGGTCTGTTCTTTTTCCATGATGGGTATTTTTGGAAACACATCATTTTAGATCTGATATAATTAATAGGGAGCAGAGTATTGTGGCAATAGAACACAAATGCTTGGAGCAGACATCGTAATCCCAGGCCCGTAGTTATGGTGGGGCCTCCTGGGGCCCGGCCCCCTGACTTCCTCCCAAACCTGCTCGACTTTTGGGAAGAAGTGGGGGGAGGCTGCACACATGCTGGCACTCCAAGCCATGAATCCACAGCTTGGAGTGCGGGCACGTGGCCCCCACTTCTCTGTTTAAATGCTTTGAGGGAGAAGCAGGGGGAGAGGCCACAAATGTCAGTGCCCGTGACTTTTTAAAAGGCCCCCCTTATTTAAAAAATCCTGGCTCTTGGCCTGCTTAATCCCAACCATGGAGAAGAAGGAAGAGCTGCATCATCTGTGCAAAGTAAAAGCGGAATGGGATGAGCAGCCAGACTAGGATCATGAAAATGATTGACGTAATTTATTTGGAAGGCCATATAAATGCAGATTAAATAAATCTGGCGCCAAAATACAACTCTGTCTAACATATTTTGTGTCACGGACTGGGTCTGAGAGGCAACTAATTGTTGGACATCTTATTCTCATAATAGTTGAAGTACGTAAAGAGACAAGCAGATGTAATAACTGTTCAGAAATTCCTGACTGGTCTAATTTGATCCAAAGCCTTGTGCATGAGATGTTGTCGAAGGATACCTTAAGGTCCATTAAAGTAGTAAACAATTTCTCCTTAGGATACGATGAATACTTATTTATTTATTTATTTATTTATTTAATTAATTAATTCGACTTATATCCCGCCTTCCCCACATAGGAGGCTCTGGGCAAGTTACATCAAATTTGGTTAAAAATACAATATGCAAAAATTAACACAGTTAAAATCCAATACAATACAGCAAAATTCTTCATCCGGTGCAAATTGTCATTAAAATTAAGGATTCACAGAGGCCATCTCTGGTATTGTGAGCTATACTGCCCTTGCAGGTGTGTGTGTGGGGTGGGAAGGATGAGCCTGTTCCTGACCATCTTAATTTGGTGGAATGTTAGCGTTCACTTCTCTCACAGTGCCTTATCATGTAGTCTGCTTTAGTGACCTTGGCACTTTCTCTGACTTGGTATGTGCACCCGTTATTTTCTGCACGCTTGCCTTTCTTCGCTGATTGGCCTGGATCCATCATGAGGGCCCTTTTTGAACTCTGTATATCTTTCACCTCTCCCACCTTAATATCAGTTCTGACACTGAATGTGTATAACAGATGGCCTACCTTTCCTGTCTCCAATAAAGCTTTACTCTTTGGAAAGAAAATGCGGAGAACTGATTGCTGTGGTACTCTGACAGGCAGGGGTCTTTTGGGGCTGAAGCGGTAAGTAAGGGATCCGTGGGGGTGGCGGGGGCTTGATGGGAGGTGGTGGGAGAGCCTCCCTCCATCCATCTCTTTGCCATCCTTCCCTCCTTTCCTTTTCTTTCCCTCATTTTCTTTCTCTTTCC
>NW_015161482.1:162681-167199 GCF_001447785.1 Gekko japonicus | reverse complement strand
CTCTTTTTCCCTCCTTTCCCTCTATCCCTCCTTCTTTCCTTCTCTTTCTTTCCCTCTTTCCTGCTTTCTTTCCTTCTCTCTACTCTCTCTCTTTCCTCCTTCTGTGGCCCAACTCTAGTGAGAAGGGGTTTAAACCCCTTCTCTCTTTGCTTCCCCCCCCCCCGCAGGCCAGCTGGGAAAGGGAAGGGGAGGCTTTTGAAGATGCCCACTGAGGGGAGGCCCAGTAAAGAGGGAGGGATGTCCGTTGTTCTAGTTAAAAGCCTGGCTGAAGAGCTCCATCTTGCAGGCCCTGCGGAACTGTAAAAGGTCCCTCAGGACCCTGATCTCATATGAGAGCTCATTCCACCAGGTTGGGGCCAGGCATAATGTAATGTAGATGAACCCTTTTAAAAACTTATTTGTTCATGGCCTGGAATTGATAAATTGTAGGACCAGCTCTGGAGCTTTAGTTGTAAGTCGCCCTGAGCCTGCTTGCAGGGAGGGCGGGGTATAAATTAAATTAATAAAATAATTAAATAAATAAAGTGGGCTACATACAGCTTTCCTGCTATGGACAACAGGCTAAATAGTCTGTAATTGGCCAGAGAGTGCTTTGAGCCCTTCTTATATGTTAGAACCACAATAGCTTCTTGCTATATGTCAAAGACTTGGCCAGTTGAATCAATCATGATAAATAAATGAAGATGGGTAGCCATGTTAGTCTGCCTGTAGCATTAGAAAAGAGCAAGAGTCCAGCAGCACCTTAAAGACTAACAAAATTTGTGGCAGGGGATGAGCTTTCATGAGTCACTGCTCACTTCTTCAGATTTGATGAAGTGTGCCTGCACATTTATTTATTTAATTCCATTACATGAAAGCTTACACCCAGAATTAAACTTTGTTGGTCTTAAAGGTGCCCCTAGACTCAAACTTTGCACATATTGGCAAAATTGTTTTTCATAAGCAAAATATCACAATAGAAATTTCTGAGCATTTGGTCTTCAATACAATACTTTTCCTTTATTTAAACTGTGACAAATAGTGTTGAACCACGAGGGGCCCAGTTTGAGTTTCACGTTCACCTTTTACTGGAACGTACAGCCTTGACACAAAATGGTGTTGCCTTTGATTCCACCACAAGCAAGGACTTCAGCCTCCAGTCTCTGCCTCTGTGTGTTCTTGGGAACACTGAACCAGGCTTGGGTGCAAACTTGAGGCTGGCCTAGTACAGCAGGCTAGAGCTGTGGCTGTGAGCATGGCTCTGCCACAGCTGCCATCTGTGTCCACTCCTCTTCAGGACACGATGCAGGAGTCATTTCCCTGCTGACAGCTATCCCCAGACCTCACACATTAGCGAGACTTGATGCTTCACTCAGTTCGGCAGTTCATTTGAAGGCCAGGTTCCAGCCCCATCCCAAAGGAACTTTATAATTTGGCACTGGGGAAAACTGTAAATAATCCCAGCCCACATGAGAGGACTGTCTAATAATAAGTAGTAGTAATTGATCACATTCCATTGTGCTTCTTGGCTTCCTAGTCGTGGCTCTTCTGAAGAATCAAAAGAGCCGACCATGAAGAAGTCTGTCTTCCAGCTCCAGATGAAATCTACACATCCCACTCCAAGCAGAGGATTCTGCAGAGGAATTAGGTCAGGGAAGAGACTGCACCACTGAGCTGCAAGAACAATGGATCTGGATTTAGGAAATGCACAGCTAGCAAGTTTAGGAGTTGGTGGCCTGCTGGAACAAGTATGACCTGTCCCACAAGGCTGTCATGAGGTTAAATAGCCTCTGAATTTGTGGGATAGAAATCAGATTGCCAGGCTAAAATTCTTGGGGGAGGGGTGCTTTCAAATACAGGAACACTAATTCTCTTTTCCAGCTGGGATGTACTGGGGTGCCTGCCAGCCCCCATCCCTAGGTCCCTGGGCTATTGTGGTCATGGCATTATTCTCCTAACAGTGAACAAGCAGCAGATGTCCCTGTCATAACCCCAGCAGGATTCTGGCTATGATTGCATAGGGAGGGCAGAAGCCAGAGGATGGCAAAATCATGCTGGGGACTTTCAAAATGTGGGGGGGGGGAGGGCAGCCACCCGCTCTTTGCTGTAGAACCCGTTAGTCTTCTCAGCAGCTCTGAGACCATTATAGAAGCTTTCAAATGGATGTGACCCTCCAAGGGCACAGGGTATATACTAGGGCTGACTGTGGGCATAAATACTGGTCATTGTGGTCATGGGGATCTCCCAAGGATGACCAATTTAAAAGTCATAGCCAAAGCCTACTAACTTCCATACAGTGTGCTGGTTTGGGTGCTGAAAATGGACACAGAGAGCTTCCACCAGATCCTCTTACCAAAACTCTTTCTTCATCCTCAAAGTGCTACCCAAACTCATTCTACATCCACAAAGTGTGCCCAAGTTTCAACAGCAGTTGTTTTCTCTCACAGTGGACTGCAGAACAGAGAGACCTCTAACCTGAATAAATTGTGAAGGAATGGAATAATAGTGCTCGGGGTATTTGGTTTTATGATGAAGAATTACCTTATCTTCAGCATAAATTCAAAAGGAAGAGACAGACAATGTTCAGATGACCTTTTCCCAGAGCGATGCAGTTTGGTGTTGGATGATAAATGGGACTCAGCAGAATCAGCACAAAAAGAAAGTTGGAAAGGGGCCACCTGGGCTGGCCAGACAATAAGTGAGGGAGCTGGCCTGTGATCAGAGATTCCAACAACATTCTGCCTGCCCTCTTCATTGCCAGAGCTTCATGTAGCAGGAGAAGGAATGCATCAGAAAAAAGGCCCATCAAGAATCACCTTTTTTCACCCGGAATGCACCACAAGCAAAACGTTACCAGGTAAAATGGAGGTGATGTTGGTTTGCAAGATATCTGCATTACTTGGGTAATTCTCTCCACTCTTGATGGAGTGCAACTTTCACTGAAGAACTTCATTAAAAGCGTGGGAGTCCTGTCAGGTCCAGGTCTCTTGTCAGAAAAACAGGCAAATACGGTAGCAATTTTTTTACACTTGCATTTATTCCAAAATCAACCCTATCTGTATAGGCATCAGACCTGGTCACACTAATCCATGTTATGGTATCCTCGAGGCTAGATTACTGTAACATACTCTTGAAGACCATACTCTTGTACTTGGTTCAATACATTAGGACATCCGATAAGACATCCGATAAGACACGTTTATTGGTACTTAACACATGGAACAGAAACTAACGGCCGGATGGCCAACTTTATACAATTGTGGAGGGACACCCCTAGGTCCTATTGGCGGGGTTTTAATTTCCCCCCATGTCCCTATTGGCTCCTTACTTGTAGTTCAGGAGCCTAGTCCCTATTGTCTTCTGGACTGAAGCTCTAGCTGCCTCTGGCTGGCATCAGGCAGCTTCTGAAGACATAACAGGGAGGGAGGCTATTTTTCGTGCGGTAATTTGACCCGTCGCTGCACGATCATACTCAATCAGGTGAAGCGGCTGATTTACCTTATAGTCTGCTTCTTTGAGGGCTCAGTGAAATCATCAGAGCGCACTGGGATGATCACCCCAGGAACTCCGTCCTCGGCCGTTGCAGCATCACTTGCTAGTGGAGTTTCTGCAGTAGCTTTTAACTCCGAATCTTCCGCGGGATGTGATGGCTTCCCAAAAGGTGCACGACACTTGCCAGATGTGCTTGTGTGATCACGCCCGTTAAATCCGCCCGGCATCCATGAGTATCCCGCAGCTATGTCTGTATGTGATCGGAGCCATTGGTAATCATTAGTCCCCACATTGGTGGCATGCAGAAATGCTGCCCTTTTCAAAACACTTGAGATGCTGGGCCCTGGGGAAAAGGAAGAGTCGGGGAGAGTGAAGGGCAGAGGGAGGGTGGAAGAGACACTATGGTGGCTTCTGCTCGTTAGAGATCTTGCATCATTAACAAAAAAAATTCTTCCAAAGGTCAGGTGTGTGAAAAGGAAGAGCCGGGGATGGTAGAGAGAGGGTGGAGGAGAAGGTGCTGCAACGGACTCAGCTCATCTATTTAAAAAATTCTTTGTCAGGGATTCTTGTATCTGTTTGGTGCACGCCTTTTAAAAAAATGATAAAAATGAATTAAAAACATTCTCAGAGGGAAATCTTGTGGAGTTGGTCCTTTAAGGAAGGGGGCGGAGCCCTGAATAGCCCCATCATAGTTACGGGCCTGCTGTCTACAGTTCCCCCTTGGAGAGGGAGGCTAAGAGACAATGCAAAGTCCTTCACTTCCAATTCAGAGGAGACAGCACTGAGCTAGATGGCCCAACGGTTCATGGAGACTGCATGTGACATCTGCAATACTATATGTTACAGCAATCCTGGGAGATAATGCATCTCCAGGATGACTAATTAGAGTTTCATCTGCACACATGTGTTTTCTATTAGGGGCCATTAAAATCTCCCCTGTTCGGAATGCAACCAAGCCACAGTGTGAATCCTTAATGAGAAACATCCCTGCTTGCATAGGAGAATGAAGATTCTGCTGCTCTGAACAGGCTCTTCGTCTAGTTGTCA
>NW_015161482.1:153400-162624 GCF_001447785.1 Gekko japonicus | reverse complement strand
CTCTTTCGCCAGTCCCACCAACTGATGAGAGGGTGGGATTTTTATAGACATTTTTTTTTACACCCAAGCATTTGTAAGTGCCTCAAGCTATCCTGGAAATACAGACAGTTTCCAACAGTGCCAGATGCAAATTAATGGAACATTGATAGCATTAGCAGATTGGTCTGGAGAGGCTTTTTCCCAGCACTGCACCAGAACAGGGAGCTGCCACAGGGCTCAGCTGTGTTTAACTAGGCAATGTTTGCATAGTGACTGGAGAATACAAAGTACCCCGTAAGTGAGAAGCATTATCTTCAGCATTATGCTCTCTTGCATTTTCTGGCTTTTTTTCATTAAGAAGAACATTAAAAATATCTGCAGCTAAGCAAATGCATTTCACCTTACATAAATCCACAAATACTGCCTTTGAAAAATGACGGTTAGGCAGAAGGGATTTGTTGAGTCATACTGATGTAATAAGATCCTTGGGCACAGCATCCAAGAAATTCTTAATAGGTCTTTTAAGCCATTAAGGGGGGTGGGGAACCTAAAGTATTATTATCAAAGTGTTGCTGTT
This sequence comes from Gekko japonicus, assembly GCF_001447785.1. Taxonomy (NCBI): domain Eukaryota; kingdom Metazoa; phylum Chordata; class Lepidosauria; order Squamata; family Gekkonidae; genus Gekko; species Gekko japonicus. Next base: position 162,068 of record NW_015161482.1, on the reverse strand, counting down.
GCTGTTGTTGTCTGGCTGTGCATATGCCACTCAAAAAATGGGAAGGGCTCTCCTTCTCTGGAGGTTTTTCTCTCTAGCCATCTGACAGCAATGCTTATTCTGTGAACTTAGGCAGATCATGAGAGGAAGGGCAGGAAGGGTTGCCTCAGTGCTTAGTTCTTGTGGCTCTTTCTTGCACGCCTGGGAAAATGGCGATCACCACTTTGGGGTCAGGAACCAATTGTTCTCCAGGCCAGGTTGGCTGGAAATCCTGGAGGTTTTTTTTGTCATCTCCTGGGCATGGAACTGGGGTCACTGGGGGTGTGTGGGGGAGGTATTTGTGAATATGCTGGTCACCACTTTGGGGTCAGGAAAAAATTGTTCTCCAGGCCAGTTTGGCCAGGGATCCTGAACAGGGTTTTGTTTTGTTCTTTGTCCTCTTTTGGGCATAGAGCAGGGGCCACTGTTGACACACACCCCAGCACCAAGAAGACAGAGCATCACTTGCCCCAGAGCCCCTATCTATACCTTGTGGCTAATAGCCACTGATGGACCTCTGCTCCATATGCTTATCTAATTCCCTTTTGAAGCCGTCCATGCTTGTAGCCGCCACCACCTCCTGTGGCAGTGAATTCCATGTGTTAATCATTCTTTGTGTGAAGAAGTACTTCCTTTTATCTGTTCTAACCCGACCGCTCAGCAATTTCATGGAGTGCCCATGAGTTCTTGTATTGTGAAAAAGGGAGAAAAGGACCTCTTTCTCTCCCTGGTCTATCCCATGCATAATCTTATAAACCTCAATCATGTCACCCCTCAGTCGTCTTTTCTCCAAGCTAAAGAGCCCTAAGCGCTTTAACCTTTCCTCATAGAGAAAGTGTTCCAACCCTTTTATCATTCAAGTTGCCCTTTTCTGCACTTTTTCCAAAGCTATAATATCCTTTTTGAGGTGTGGTGACCAGAACTGCACACAGTATTCCAAATGAGGTCGCACCATTGATTTATATAGCGGCATTATGATATTGGCTGATCTGTTTTCAATACCCTTCCCAATAATCCCCGGCATAGCATTGGCCTTTTTTATTGCAGTCACACACTGTCTCGACATTTTCAGTGAGTTATCTACTACAAGTGCCTCACAATCCTCACTGGTTTTCACCACCTTGAACAACTTTGTATCATCCGCAAATTTAGCCACTTCACTGCTTACTCCCATCTCCAAATCATTAATGAACAAGTTAAAAAGCAGTGGACCAAGTACTGATCCCTGTGGTACCCCACTGCTTACCCCCCTCCACTGGGAGAACTGCCCATTTATACTCACTCTCTGTTTTCTATTAATTAGCCAGTTTTTGATCCATAAAAGGACTTGTCCTTTTATCCCATGATTTTTGAGCTTACTTAGGAGCCTTTGATGAGGAACTTTATCAAAAGCTTTCTGGAAGTCAAGGTAAACAATATCTATTGGATCCCCCTTGTCCACATGTTTGTTCACCCCCTCAAAGAACACTAACAGGTTAGTGAGACAAGATCTTCCCTTACAGAAACCGTGCTGAGTCTGCCTCAATAGGTTTTGTTCATCTATGTGCCTACTAATTCTTTCCTTAATATTGGTTTCCACCAATTTACCCGGTATCGACGTCAGACTGACTGGCCTGTAATTTCCCAGATGTAATCTGGAACCCTTTTTAAAGATGGGAGTGACATTAGCTACCTTCCAGTCCTCAGAAATGCGGGCAGATTTTAAGGAAAGATTACATATTTTTGTCAGGAGATCCACAAGTTCACAATTGAGTTCTTTCAGAACTCTCGGATGTATGCCATCTGGGCCTGGTGATTTATCAGTTTTTAAGTTGTCTATCAGTCGTACGACCTCCTCTCTCATCACCTCAATCTGACTCGGGTCTTTCAACACCCCTCCCGAACTCAGCGGTTTTGGAGTGGGCAAGCACTTCTCATCATCCACAGTGAAGACAGAGGCAAAAAATGCATTTAGCTTCTCAGCCATTTCCCTATCATCCTTCAGTACTCCTTTTACCCCTTGGTCATCCAAGGGCCCCACTGCCTCCCTGGCTGGTTTCCTGCTTCTAATGTATTTGAAGAAAGTTTTATTGTTGGATTGCTGAAGACGTAAATCACCTCGATTCAGACACTGAGAGGATCCAAAGTGGCAAACAAATGCGGAAAGGACCATTGTTGCTGTGGCTCTGTGGAACGGGCTCCCTGAGGAGGTGAGGCGCTACAAAGTAGTAATTTTATCCACCAGGGCTTTTAATGGGTCTTAAAGTGTAGGCATGGTGGGGGACAGGATCTGGTTTTTCATTCTATTGGTTTTAAATGGCAATGTTTTATCTGTGGTGTATCAGCCACCTTAAGCCACACAAAAAGATGGAATATAAATATTTCAGTAAATCAAATAAATATCCTTGGCTCGAGAGGACAGCAATTGGTCTTGTGAGGAATGGGCCACACCTGCGGGCTCCTTTCCCCCCTCCTCAGCCTGACACGCCCTGCCAGGAACAGAACAAGCGGCTCATCCTGGAGCAGCCCACAGCTGCCCTCCTCCCCTCCCTTTCCCCCTTCTTCCCATTCAGTCTAGTTGTATTTTTAACATTTTAGACAACAAAGTTAAAACAAAGCAGATGTGTCGATGAATATTTATCTGCAGCATCTCAGCAGGGGATTTTTTCTCTCTGTTGAACTTGATAAAATCAACAGTTCATGGTACAGACCAACATTTCTCCTCATGGACAGTACAGAGGAGGCAACACAGGAAATTAGCATGAAAGCTCAGCATTGTGGCTATTTAGCATGAAAAGACCTGGAGAAAATTACACATAAGAAGACCTATTTGACTTTAATGAGAACTTTTTGGCTTATAGAGACAATGAAGTTCCTCTTTTGAACACCCAGAAGGCTTTGAATGATGTCTTACCTTGGTCACAGCAGAGCACAAACCTATGAGACACGGAGGAGCCTTCAGAAGATAGAAAAGCAGCCAGACTGGGGCAGTCCAGTGCCCACCCATGACAGCTGTTGACAAGGGGTCTGCTTCCTTCTTCCAGCAGTTCCTGTTCCGGGACCAGACTGGATGCATCTGTGGTGCAGACTGCAGAAGAGACGGACCCCAATGGTAAACAATTAGGAGAGGCCGGGAGGAGGATTTAGCCAGGCAAGCAGAGAGGGCACAGGGTGCAATCAGGAATCATTTATCTTTCAATTATCTAATTAATTAATTTATATTACACATTTATTACCCACCATTCTACGTGACAGAAACTCAGGGGGCTTACGTTTTTATCTTCTCCTTCCCTGAACAAGATCAGGACAGTGTGTTTGGTTCTCCCTCCCCCATTTTATCCTCATGATAACCTTGTGAGATAGGTTAGTGTGAGAGTGAGAGACTGTCACATGCGTTTTGAACCCAGGTCTCGAGTCCTAATCTGATACTTTGGCTGCTATAGCAGAGTGGCAATCAAGTTTGACTGCTTCCCTCTACCTCCTCCACCAAAAAAAAGAAGAAGTTCTCTCTGTGTGCAGAGAGGTTTCTGTATATGTGTGTGCAGATTTATGTATGGGACGATTGTGCAGATATGTGTCTTTTCCCTCACCTGCACTCTGCAGCAGTCCCTTGATCCTACGAAAGCCTCCGTTTGCAAGAGACAGTGGCTTGGTCTTCAGTGCTGGTCTTCCAGAAGACTAGATTTAGAACAGATTAGATTTAGGACACCGGATTTCATCCCATGGTTCCATTTCCATTTCATTCTGACCTCCCACTCTAAGAGGTTCCTGTTTGTCCTTCTGATAATTAATGAAACATTTCAGGAGTTGCTCCAGTACCTGATTAGCTCTTTCTGTCTAACTATCCGTCTCTGGATGGTAGGCACTACTGAGCCCCTGCTCAACCCCCAACAGCTTCAACAACTCCTTCCAAAACTCCTCCACAAATTGGGCCCCCCAGTCACATACGATTTTCTGAGGGACAGAATGCAGTCTCACAATGTGTTGCATGAAACAGATGTGCCAGTTTCTTAGCTGAGGGGTTTACAACAAATGACAGCACTGGCAGGAGACTCATACAAAACATGCACACATCTGGGAGAATACCAAGGGCTCCTTTAGTTAATGCACCTTAGCTCCCAGCCCTGTCACCAGGGCCGGGCTAATTAAAACCCAGGTGCACCCAGGGTGGGATTGACCACAGTCACAGTCATGTAAAAAGGGGGGGGGGATGAGGCTATCACCAATTCTAGCATGGGAGAGTTTCAGACCTGGCATTTAGCGCCCTTAACAGCAGGTCCCAGCCTTTTGCCGCCGGATGTTGCAGTTCTTCTTCGCTGGATGAAAGGCCTTCCAGTTCCTCTCAATCCCCTGACTGGAGAGCCTTGGGTGCCTTGGGACAACTCCTGAGGGGCTTAGTCCTCTTCTCTGGTTCCTTGAGATCCTCTTTCTTCACCCTCCAGGGCTATTGTCCTGGGGGCAGCTGGCGGTATAATGCCCAGGGGCTCCACATCTCAGGCACAGACCATGGCACATTCTCTGCCCTCAGTCACTCCTGGACCCCTGGGGCTGACTCCGCTGGCTGGTATTTTCCCAATGGGTTTTGGGTGGCACATCTTCAACAGGCTGCACTGATTTTCCATCTCACAAGCGACCTGCATCCAGCCATTCAGGGTTAAGACATTGTCTTGGGTCAGGGCCTTGTCCAGGATAGAATGAATCAGGCCTGCCTGGTAAAATTCAATAAGCACCTCTTCCAGCTACCCCTGGAGCTTAGCCGCATGCATCTTGAACTCATCTGTGAACTCCCGGACAGATCAGCTGCCCTGCTCCAGACCTCGGAGATGGGTCTTAGCCTCCAACAGCTCCAAAAGGTCTTCATATTGCTGCCGGAGGGCCTGCATAAAGGCATCCATGTCTTGGAGCTCTGGACCCCCCACATTGTACAGATCCATAAACCAGTCTGCTGCCCAATCCTGCAGCCAAGACCCCATGTAGTCCACATGATGCTCATCCAATGTAAAGGTGTGCCCCCATTCTCTCAGTAACTTCTGCACCTGCTAAGCGAAGAATGCCAGCTTCTCCAGGGTCCTGTCAAATGTAGCTTCCAGTGGTTCTCTCAGCCTGGCTGGCGCAGGAGGTGGCCCAGGCGGGGGTACTGGCTGGGGCTATGGGGCAGGTGCCAGCACCAGGCCTGCTGGGGCCCCCGCGAATGATGCGGGGATGTGCTGGATGGGGCCACCTCCCAGGGCCTGGAGTTCCTGCTGCAAGGCCTCCTGAATAGCTGCTGGGAGGTCTGCCAGGGTTGCTTGGGTGTCCTGCCACATTTCGTCCATTTCGCATCTGAACTCCTGCCAGACCAGTTTGCTATCAGTCTCTTTGGTTAACAAACCTGGCCACCTGAACATGCTCAGGGTCATCGTGGAATGATCCCAAGATCCGTCTCAAGTAGGGGTGTGCAAAAAAAAAAAAAAAAATCGGTAAAATTCGGATTTGGATATATTGAACCCAAATATTTTTTGGATTCCCGACAACCCCTGAATACCTATACCGGTAAAGCATAGATATCTGAAAATCTTCGGAATTCCCGAAAAATTCGGGTCCATTATATCCAATGGGGCCATTGAAGTCAATGGCAAAAATCCTCTGGAAAGTTTGCAGGGGCCTGGGGGGGAGGGGGTTTGAGGTAGAGGCTCCAAATTTGGACTGTGGCTGCGACAGCCCCTCCCCCAAAGTCCCCCAAAGACTTGAGAATATTGGACCAGGGGGTCCAATTCCAGGGGCATCCAAATTGGGTGCCCCCAGTTTTCCATTGTTTCATATGGGAAATTGGGGGTGGGAAAAAGCAGGCAGATCTCCCTGTAAGAGACTAAATGAGGTGTGGTGGTGGTGTTTGCAAGGCCCAGCAGTAGAACCAGAAAAATTCTGACCCCCACAACCTGTGCCAATGTGCCAGTCAGTGCCCAAACCCCAAAACTTAGTTCAAACCAGAGAATCTCTGCTGCAGCAGGCTACGTAGACAGAGGGAGCATGTTTGCATTGCCACTAGTCAGGCCCAGCAGCAGAACCAGAGCAATCTCCCCACACACACACACAACCTGTGCCAGTTACTGCCCAAACCCAACTGGACTCGGATCAAACCAGAGGATTTGTATAGCATGTAAACTGGGGGTGTGTGTGTAGGCAGGACCTGTGCACGTGGTCATCCAAGGGCCCCACTGCCTCCCTGGCTGGTTTCCTGCTCCTAATGTATTTGAAGAAAGTTTTTTTGTTGGTTTTTATGTTTTTTGCTATATGCTCCTCATATTCCCTTTTTGCCTGCCTGACCACAGACTTGCATTTTATTTGCCATAGCCCGTGTTCCGTTTTATCAGCCTCACTGTGACTAGCTTTCCACTGCTTAAAGGAATCCTTTTTACCTTTACAGCTTCCCTTACTTAGTTTGTTAACGATGCAGGCTTGTTCCTATACCTGTTTGTGCCTTTCCTAACCTGCGGAATATTTTTTTTGAGCTTCTAGGATCGTAGTTTTAAATAGTCCAAGCTTCCCCAATGGTTTTGACCCTTTCTACTTTCCCTTTCAGTTTCCTCCCCAAATGTCCCCTCATATCAGAGAATTTACCCCTTTTAAAGTTAAAAGTGGTTGTGTGAGTCTTTTTGGCCAATTCTCTATTTATGCAAATGTTGAACTCAACAACATTATGATCACTGTTCCCAAGCGGTGCAATCACTTTTACATCTCTCACCAGGTCTTGAGTGTTACTTAGGACCAAATCAAGGATCGCCTCTCCCCTGGTAGGTTCCGTGACCATCTGCTCCATAGCACAGTCATTTAGAGTGTCTAGAAACTCAATCTCTTTTTCTCGACTAGAACACATATTGACCCAATCAATGTGTGGGTAGTTAAAATCACCTATTACGACACAGTGTTTTTGTCTAGCTGCTATCTTTAATTCATTCATCATTTTATAATCCTCCTCTATCTTTTGATCCGGTGGGCGATAACAAACTCCCAGTGTTAAGTTTCCTTTTGGCCCCCCTATTTCAACCCACAGAACTTCAAGAAGCGAATCCAATTCTCTTAGCCTCTCGATCTTTCAACAGCTGTAATTTCCCATACTAGTTAAGCCTGCAACCTTCCTCTTGCTATCTCGAGACCTTGTCAGGCAGTCCATGTCACTAGCCATGGTCTCAGTGGACAATTTCAATCCACTGCCCTGTAGAAAAACAACAGGTACCTGTCAGCAAGCTGCCATAAGATGGTGTATTCATTTCTCTTTATTACATTGTGCCCTGCCCATCCCCCTCATGTATCTTCCTGTGTAGGTGTTTACTGTCTTTTGCTTGCTACACTGCGGAACTGCTCAAGGTCAACCAGCTGGAGGTGGGATGGAGTTGTGGCGTTGCTTCGCTTATTATGTATTTCACGCCTGAGAACCGAACCTGTGTTTATGTTGTATAACCGTTGTGTTCTCAAGGAATTGGGCGCTAGTTTTATCTGCATTCCCGCCAGCGGGAATTGGGCTCATTGGCTCTAACCTGGTTCAAGTTCCATTATTATGTTTCCCTATGAGGCTTGTAGTCATTCCTAACAATTCTTGTATTCCTGATCTAACCATCGCTTTATAATAAACTATCTTTGTTCTTCAAACATGGATTTATTCTGAATGCATGGGGAATTTGACATTTTGTTAGGAATCCCCTTTTTCTTCATCACCCCGAGTCTGAGAGATCATGAGCAGGGCCGAGGAGAAACTACCAACAACGGAGGGGTCCACACCGGTCACCTCCAGTCCCCCTACCACCACAGCTACGTCGGTACCAGTCTTGGTGTCAGCGACGGGAGTGGTGGGGGGAACCGTGCCGAAATCTGCACCCCTCGCGTGGCCACCGCTGACCCCTTCTAAATGGGGTAAAGGAGCAGCACCCGCCTGGGACGACTGGACTAGGTTTGACTCGCGGAGCACACGTGAAACTTTTTTGCACAGCGGGAGTGGGCTCCGTGAGAGCCTGTACGACCAAAGGCTGTACCGAGGAAGTAACCCCAGCATCCCTGGGAGTTGGCCCAGAGGGGAGGAAGACCTCTTGGGCATGGACTGGCCGGATGAGAGGGGGAGGGAGAGCCGACCGGCATTGGCTGGGGAGCATGAGGCGATGGGAGACCGACTCGAGGACATCGACCAGACCATGCAACAGCTGATGCGGACAGTAGCTGATGTCTTCGATGCATTGCCGAGAATGATAGACATCCGTATCGCAGAAGCGGCGGCGGCACAAGCTCTCCAGCAACCACTACAACCACCGTTAATCCCACAGCAAGCGCCACCTCAACCGGCCCCACCACCACAGGTCCCACTAGGCCAGCAATCACCTCTCCTGCCAGCGCAACCGGGACCCCCGGCGGCACCTGCTCTTCCCTTACCGGGAGGACCAGAGGCACCAGGACCCATGCTGATGGGACCACGGGCGCGGCCGAAAGACCTGTTGGATGCTACATTCGACGGAAACCCTGAAGATCTTGCTTTCTTCACAGTGAGGGTGCAGAAATTTGCTGCTCAGCATGGCCATTTGTTCCCGGACGACAGTTGCCGAATTGACGTGATAGCCGTGAGACTGAAAGTGGCGGCGGCAACCTGGGATGTGGGGTTGCCCAACAGCTGGGGCCCAGAACTTTTCAATTTGCGGGCTTTTAT
>NW_015161482.1:151455-153190 GCF_001447785.1 Gekko japonicus | reverse complement strand
GGCATGGACCCAGGAAGCAGAGAACGCGGAAAGCCGCCTGCAGACATTACGCCTGGACACAGCAGCCAGTGGAGGGAAGGTGAGCCAGGCACCCACCCCGAAACCGAGAACCCCGTGACTGTCGGAAGCAGCGCGAGACCTACGAATGAAAATGGGGCTCTGCCTGAAATGTGGGGAGAAGGGCCACTTCGCCGCGGATTGTGGTGCTTGCCCACCGAGAGACAAAGCTCCACCGTCCAAAGACAAGCCGGCAACACCACCCAAGAAAGGGGTTGCCAAACCCAAATTTTCCAAAGCACTCCAAGCGGCGCCGGAAATCAACCTGGAAGACTCAGCTGATTCGGAACCAGAGGTGTCGGGAAACGAGAACGTCCTGTTGTAAGAGAGGCGCAACAACGGGACATTGCATCGGAGGTGCCTTTAGTGGTGAGAGAACCCCCCTCTCTTTTCTTCATGACTGTGTCTGTAATTAACCCGATCCTGGGGACCCATGTGCGGGTAAAGGCACTTATTGACTCGGGATGTGGGAGAGACTTAATTAGCCCAAACGTAGTAACTGGGTTGGAGGCGGGTATCCAGAAACTGAAATCCCCCATCATATTTACACAAATGGATGGGGCGCCCATGAATCCCTGCGCACATGAAACCATGCCCTTGAGGTTGGGGACGGGAGAACATTGGGAAATGAGAACTTTTGTGGTCACCCCTGACTCCCAATTCGCGTTGGTGTTGGGCGCCCCGTGGCTGTTCAGTCATGACCCCTACATACTCTGGGGAAAGGGGACGGTTCAGTTTGTGTCACCCAAATGCACTGATCACAGCTGGAAGGGGGAGTGGGGTAGACCTCCTGCCGTGAATTTTCCTTGTGGAGTTCTGACTCCTGAAGACATGGCTTCCCTCCCCCCGGAATACCAAGATCTTGCTCCGGTGTTTGGGGAGGTAGAGGCTGACGAGTTGCCCCCCCATCGTACAACTGACTGTAGCATTGAGATCCTTCCGGGGTGCAAACTCCCGAAGGGTAAAATTTATGCGATGGGGCCCGCTGAAAAAGCGGAATTGCGGAAGTTCATTGATAAGAACCTGGCCAGGGGATTCATCAGACCGGCATCCTCCCCCTTTGCCGCGCCCGTCCTGTTCCGGAAAAAGAAGGACGGGGGCTTGCGTTTGTGCACGGATTACAGGGGACTGAACTCTATTTCAACTTCGAACGCATACCCCCTTCCTTTGATAAAAGATTTACTAATGGAGGCGTCTAAAGGGAAAGTGTTTTTGAAGCTTGATTTGCGCGACGCCTACTTCAGAGTGTGGATAAAGGAAGGGGACGAGGGCAAAACTGGGGGGGGGATTGGCGCAGCCGCTATGCTGCTGAACTTTCCAAACAGGATGAAGAACTATTGGGGGGGATGCCTGATTGTATACGGGACCAGGAGGGCTTGGTTTACTCTGGAAACAGACTCTATGTGCCTTTCTCTCTCCGCAGGGAGGTCCTCCAAGCGGCCCATGGGAACAAGCTGGCAGGGCATTGGGGCTTTGTGAAGTCCCTGCAACTTCTGCGCCGTCAATTCTGGTGGCCACACATGCGCAAAGATCTGCTGGACTTTGTACGTTCCTGCCAACTGTGTGCCTTAACGAAACCCAGGGGTGGAAAATCTCCAGGTCTCTTACAGCCCTTGACAACCCCCAATAGACCATGGGAAGTCATATCGATGGATTTCATAACGGATCTGCCACTCAG
>NW_015161482.1:135682-148788 GCF_001447785.1 Gekko japonicus | reverse complement strand
TGCCAGAGGCTCGTGCCTCTGGCAAGGTGCTTTCTTAAATACTGAATACTCAGCTGAAAGCAAGTTAAAAAAACACTCACCCCTCTACCAGCTCTGTTTCCTGCTCCTGCTCAGCGCTCAGCTGCGTCTCTCTGCTTCTGCTCAAAGTGCAGCAGTGTTTCATGTAGAAGTACCCTATATGAGTCTTGTTATAGTTTGCTGGGTATGGCCAGAATTTAAAAAAGCACAGGGACTTTAATCTCTGTGAGGCATATGCCATCAGTCTGTAAGCCCACTGTAAACCACATACTTAGGTATGTGGGAAGAGAGGCTGAAACATTCTGCATATTCTCCGAGGTACATTATTAATCCTTAAATATTAGTTTTGCGGAGGGAAGGCAATATGGTATAGCCCAGTCTCATCAGATCTCAGAAGCTAAGCAGGGTTGGTACTGGGAAGGAAGATTCCGTAGAGAAAGGCAAAGGCAAAACCACTGCTGCTTCTCACTTGCCTTGAAAGGCCCTTGCTGGGGTCTCCATAAGATGGCTGCCTCTTGTTTGCACTTTACACACACATGCACAAATACAGTAGAAAAGAGCAAGAGTCCATGATGTGATAGACTTACATTCTAGCTGTATCTGAAGAAGTGAGTGGTGACGTATGAACAGACTATAAGCCACTTCTTGGAATTTTCACTGAAGACACCAACGCCTTCCATTTTATCTCCCTGTATGCAGTGTTGGAGTATTCAGCTTTGACATTTAGGCATTTGTGTTGGTTTGTCTTCAGTGAAAGTTCCAAGAAATGGATTATGGTCTGTTTCAAAAGGATGACCCTCTGCATAACTATTAAATTATTATGAAATGTTTTAACTCCTGCCACAATAGCCAATGCCTCTTTATCAATCTTAGCACAGTTCCTTTCAGTTGAGGTCATTGTACTGGAATAAAAAGCAATTGGTGCTTCTGCAGAACCTTTTTGAGTCAATTCATGAGTTGCTCCTTAGAGGAGGCCATAATTAATACATCATCAAAGGAAGGCACAAACCCAGGAATACCTGCTAATGCAGTTTCCATAAGTTTTTGTACTTGGTGCAGCAGGTGCCATCAGAGAATGAACAATAGCAAAAGGTTTTGCTGCACAAACAGTCAATAAAGTTGCATACTTTTGCTCTGTCCAATCCTATTAGCTTTTAGATTGTAAGATCGTTTTTCTGCATAACAGTCCCAAGAGATGGGTTGATTTGCATCAGATTTTTCTATGTAGCTTAGTCTAGCCATTTCTGTAGCGAGTCAGCACTAATGTGGAAGGCAAGGAACAAGCTATTCTTATCTCAACTTATTCCGGTAGCTTCCTGAATGTTTTAATAGCAGGCAGATCCCATCCTTGTCACCACATTTTGTGTAGTGGAAGAAAACTATGAACACCAGGTTCCATTTGGCTGAAGGCCTCTTTGGCCCCTGCCACACGGGGGGGGGGGGGGGGACCGGCCAAAGGGGGCTTTTTTTTTTTGTTGCCAGGATGGGGAAGATGGGTGGGGGGGGGGGGGGGGGAAGCCACTGAAGGAAGAGGGAGGCAGCTGGCTGCGCATGTGTGCGCATGCGCAGTTCAGCCGGGGGCCTCGATTGCTTCTGCAGACGGGTGCGCTGGCGATCTCACGGCCGCGCTTGCTGAGCCGTTTCGGGTAAGTCCTGCTCTTTTGCAGGTTCTTTTTTCATGCGCATTTTCGGCCTGAAGGGCCGGATTGGGGACGGGTGTGCACCGCTTCCCAGATGTTGTGGTGTGGTTGCGCCCATTTGCTGCACCCCCGATCCGTCCCTCTTCCGGCCCTAAACCTCCCGTGTGACCGGGGCCTTTATTAACTGTAATAGTAGGGCAGGTAACTTGGCCATTGGAATAAGGAATAGCAGTCCTTAAGTGAGCTGTTTCTACAGCTCTAGGCCAGGGTTGACAGGCCAGGGTTGTCCTGGCCTGGTTCTGCAGATGCCTATTGGGCCCTGAACCCCTGCAGGCTGCTAGCAGGCAGACTGGGAAGAGAGGCACCAATTCCATCCTCCTCTCTGCTTGCTCTGAGGCCTCCTGGGACTGCCTCTTAAAGAAGCCAGAGACAGCAGTTCCATTTTTGTGTTTCAGTGTCCCACAGCTGTAAAATGGGACTAATGGCCTCTAAATGGCCCATCTGTGTGCAGAGTTTGTATTTACGTTTCTTCACTCTTTTTCTAACTAGGGTGTCTCCTTAATTACGTTAGATAAAATTTATACCCCAGTGAGTTTAGGTTCTCACTTCTGCTGGTGTCATTTCTGAGTCTGGATTGTGCTGCTGCTGGTGTGACAGACGCTTCCCCCTACCCCAGGCACAGAAGGATCCATATGTTCATCTGTAGAAGCTTGGAAGGTGTGAGCCAGCAAGGCCTTCTGTATCTTGGTGAAGCTCATGCACTGCTAGTTTAATATTTCCTCCAAAGGAGGTTGTGTTAATGGGTTAACACCAGTTGTGCAACAGATTTTATTACTCATCTTAATTCATTTGCATCTCTGTCCTCCATGAATGCATGCTGGTGCCAGGATGAGAATTTGACCCCCACTCTCTCGTTCAGTGTATCAGTAAACTAACCCAAGCTGGAAGTGCTGCAGTGCCTGAAGATCACCAGCTCAAACACTCCCCCCCCCCAAGGGAGAAGGAGACCACGACCACCTCTCGAGGGTGACAGATGCACCAGGCATTAGGCTTTGGGGACGAGGACCACTCTGCTGTCCCACCTGTCACCAGCCATGCAGTTACCCAACTGATCCTCCTTACCGACACATTCCCCCAGGACTCTTTAAAAAACAATGCAGCGATTCTTGAATTTTCATCGGATTCCTCCTTTTTCCTTGTGTTCTTCCACCATTTCATGTTGGCAGTTGCCAGGGCAAGGAAATTTTATTTATTTATTTATTTATTTATTTATTTATTTCGATTTATAGCTCACCCTCCTCGCAAGAGCGGGCTCAGGGCGGGTCACAGACAGGATTACGCCGACACATAATTTTTTTTTTAAAGCATTTAAACATTATATGACATTACAAAATTACAAATATAAATATAAAGTGCTCCAGATATTCCACAACGATGACGAACTTACTGCTGCTCTGCTAGCTCAGTGTCCTCTGTTCCGGACAATGCCGGTGTTCTTCCTCCAGGGCCAGGTAATGATGGTACCATAGTGGCGGCTCCTACTCAAACGCCTGGTGGAAGAGCTCCGTCTTGCAGGCCCTGCGGAACTGCATTAAGTCCCGCAGGGCCCTGATCTCCTCCGGGAGCTTGTTCCACCAGGTAGGAGCCGCCACCGAAAAAGCCCTGGCCCTGGTAATGGCCAGCCAACCTCCTTCGGGCCTGGTGTTACCAGAAGATGTTTCGCACCCGAGTGGCAAAACACTCATGGTAGCTTCAGAAATAGGAAATATGATGTGTGATTTTTAAAGAGAGTTGGGATGGTGAAGAAATGTGTGTGTGGGTGGGTGGTGGTGGTGGTTCTCTCTTCTGCTCCTGGGCCGGGGAGGCGAGATCTGCGTAGGAGAGGGATTGCAGCCAATGCTCCTGCCTCAGGCAGCATGGCACTTTGAGCCACCAGTGCTTGGGAGATGCATGTACCATGGGGCTATGTCCTCCTCCAAGGGGAGTGCCAGAGAAAAGGGCTACTTATGTCTCTCAGCTTCAGAGAGTTTAGTTCCACTTCCTGGCGAGTGCTAGAGTCTGAGCAACACAATTGCAGCTCTCTTGTACTGTGCAGTTTGTAGAGCACCCTGATTTGGAGCACCTGTCATGCCTTTGGGAAGTCCTGCATCATCATCTGCCCAGTGCATTTGATTCTTTGTGTGTTTGGGAGGGTGTTTTGAACTGTCATTTGCAATATCTTTTCAGTGCTCTTATTTTTAAAGGGAATAAGACAGTGGTGAGGCCACCAGTTACCTCAAGCATCCCATGACTAAAGTTTAGCCACGTTCTCCAAACTTTATACAAGTTGCCAGACATTATCATGAAGCTGCATAACATTTCTTTGTAAGGAAGGGAAGCGTCAGGTACCCAGCAGTGAAATATATACCCCGTTTTTCTGAATTTAGTAGCAAGCACAGGGCAGAGGGTGAGAGAGGGAGAACTCCAGGTCCATGTTCTGAGCATCAGTTACTGGATTGCTAAAATATTTGTTTTAGGGATGTTTCTGTTATAGCCTTTTCCCAAGTTTAAATATTTGGATCATCAAGAAGTTATAGCTAGATCCAGCTCAGGAATCCTGCACTTGAAGAATAACACTCTGTGTCATGCAAGATGCCTGGCTCTTGGTTGGTCCTGTCTCGCAGTTCATCTGCCTAGCTTGATGATGTCTAGAAGGGATGTGTGAGCTGCCCTAGCCTCAGCTCATAATGGGCCAGAACCAACAAGAAGCTGCCTTATACTGAATCAGACCACTGGCTCCATCAAGTTCAGTGTTGCCTGCTCAGTATTGCCTTCACATCACCAACTGCCTCGTCCTTTTAACTGGCAGTACTGGGGATTGAACCTGGGACCTTCTGCGTGCCAAGCAGATGCTCTACTGCTGAGTCACAGCCCCTCTCTAGCATATTTAGCATAATTTGGTTCTGCCTGAATCAGCAGTAGAAGTTAGCCAGCTTTCAATAGGGCCCATGAGAGCTCCACTCAGGCTTCCCAGCCACCCCTTTTCTCGAACTTTCTCCTGAGAAGGGAGACCAAATTGGGGAAGCCCCAGGCTGAAGGTCTGGGCATGCTTGTTTCTGCAGGAAGCCTGGGAAATGCCTCCTGGCTCTACCCCTTGGGGACCCTCGTGTCGAACTGGCCCTTTACAACTCTGGCCTTTTAAGAACGTTTAAGCTCTAACCCATTCTGAACCCCATGCAGAGCTCCAGGTGGGGCCTGGAGATATCCTGGGATGACCACAGAGATCTGCTCCCCTGGAGAGAATGGCCTCCATGCAGGGTTGCCAGTCCCCAGGTCCCTGAGTGGGCTCCTCCAGTTTTTGGTGGGGACCCGTGGGGGATACCCTGCTCTGAAACAGCGATGTCACTGCGCAATGTCCCCAACACAATGATGTCACCCGGCAGTGATGTCCTCACATTGGGGATGTCACACAGTGATGCTGTGGTTTGAGGACAAAACTCTATGGCTTGAAGCCAGTTTTACCATAGAGTTTTGCCCAAAATCTAGAGTGTTTCTATGCAACATCCCTGATGTGATGATGATGTCACTTCCAGGTGATGTCATCATGTTGGGGGTGACTTGGAATGCCCCCCAAAGCCCCCCCCCCGCTGGCATGACAAGGGGACCCGGCAACCCAACCCTGCTGGGAGGTGTGCCCCGCTGAGGTCCCTCCCCAGCCTCCCCCCTCGAGTTTCGCTCGGCTTCCTCCTTGCAGCGCTGGTTTCCTGCTTGTGATACGCCAGTGAAATACTATCCCCCCCACCAGAAGCCTGAAGTAGTACTGCCCGTTCTGGCACCCTGGGCAGGACTCTGGGCCCTCATTCTACACACATGTAATTTTGAAACAAATAATATAAAATTCAATGGAAAACGATGGATGTTATTTATGTCATGTTTGTGTGTCTCCTGAGCAATATTTTCAACATTCACATTTTTATTTTCCTGAGGAGCATTTTTGGGTTTTTTGCAGAATAACACAGGTCAGGAACTTTCCAGTTTTCCTGCTTCTTATATCAGCAAGTTGCCTTGTTCCTCTGTGGGTTTTGAAATCTGTACATGATGGTTATTTACTACCCAAAATATACATCACAACATGCAGGCTGCTACAGCAGAGCCTGGCCCGTGGTCTTAACATCTAATTGACTATGAGCAGAAACATCGCGGAACATCTGGGCTGTGGAAATTTATTCCTGTAATATACCATCTAGATTAATTCAATCAGCCACCAGCACTTCACATTTATAATGTTTTATTGTATGGTCAAATACTGTGTATTTTAATGTATTTATGTTTTTATGGAAGCCGCCCTGAGCCCGCTTGCGGGGAGGGCGGGGTATAAGTTTGATAAATGAATAAATACATAAATAACACAGTCAGGCACCCTTTCTTGTACTGTCTTGATTCATGATAGAACAAAGTTTGAGTCCAGTGGCACCTTTAAGACCAACACAGTATAATTTCATGTGCACGCACATGAAAGCTTATACCCAGAATTAAACTTTGTGCCACTGGATTCAAACTTTGTTTAATTGCTTCAGACCAACGCAGCTACCCACCTGAATCTATCTTCTTGGATCATGACAGTATTTCTTCAAACCCTGGAATCTGAGCTCGTGAGGACCTGAGGGAGGACCAGCCCTGCTGCATGGCTGTGTCAGCTGAAGCCCACACAACAGGTTGGAAGTGCCAGATGAGATGTCCCCGTGTCTCAGCCGGCAGAAAGAAGCAAGTGACCACAGAGTTGCAGGCAGATAGGCAGACACTCAGCACCTTCCTGCTCACTCTCCTGTCACCGAGAATCCCTTTGAAGTATAGATCAAGACCATTTAGGGAAAAGCAACTTTAAAGCGTTTACTTGATCACTGCTATGAATATTGTGCTGCCAACTACCTGGAGTTAAATTATGAGGTCCAAAGTAGTGGTCTTTCCCAACTCCTGGAAGTTTCACGACTGGAAAATCAATGGTCATTCCTTGGAACAGGTTAAGGTCTTTAAATATCTTGGTGTTCGTCTTCAATACAACGCCTCTTGGGTATGTCACCGAAAAACAGCAGATACGGCCAAAGTAAATGCGGCAGCCGTTTCCAAATTTTATTTTTCAGGAAGAGGTAACCAGTATATACCTGCTGCTTTAAAAGCCTTTAATGTTAAAATAGGGGCCCAGTTATTATATGGGGTGCCTATTTGGATCAATACAACTGGAAATCTCATAGAACAGCCTCAGTTCTATTTCCTGAGGAAAATCTTTGGGGTGCCAATGTGTGTCCCCTGTGCAGCTTTATGCCTGGAATGTGGCCTGAACATGCTGATAACTAAAGCATGGCTAATTACAATTAAGTATTGGCTTTGCCTTCTTTTCAATTCAGACACTTCTAGTTACACCTATCAGCTTCTACTGGAATCTAATGACTCTAACTGGATTACCTATATAGAATCCAAAATTAAATCCCTGGATATCACCTTAGATTCCTTACTCCTTACTTCCGAATCTGAGGCTTTTTCAATTATAAGAGCCAATCTACTTTGTTCTGAGCTACATTCACTGTATAATGCCACTAATAAAACCTGTTCACCCCTGTATTTTTGAATATCTCCTAAAGTCGGCCAAACTGCCTCTTACCTGTACCAACTTCACACCCCCAAACTCCGTAGAGCCCTCTCTTTGGCGAGATTCAATGTATTACCTTCGGCATTATCTGGCCGCTTTCAGGATGTGCCCTTTTCTGACAGATGTTGTCCATGCACAAATTATAATATCGAAACAATTTCCCATGTTTTGTTGCAGTGCCCCTTCTACCATGCTGACTGAAATTTCTAAATTTTATTTTGGCTCAATTAGAAGAATATCCTGATTGCCTAAAGATCCTTATTCTTCTTGATAATCCAAACCTTGAGATAACGGAAACTGTTGCTAAATTTCTTTTTGGTGCCATTTCTATTCGCCCTTTATTTAATTGATGGGTATACTTACTTGGTAATTCCTTTTTTCTGTATTTTGCAAGTATTATTCTATGCTGTGGTTGTTGTTGTTTTTGCTGTATATGGGTTTGCAAGGGTTACATGCCAATAAAGGTAACTGGACTGGAAAAGCAACTTCCTTCCATCTTCTCTCTCTCTCTCTCTCTCTCTCTCTCTCTCCCCCCCCCCACCATGCACATAAGATGGAGATGCAGGATGCCTCTCAGCATCCACATCCATCTCCTAGTTAGATAGCAAAGGAACTGTCTCTATTTCTCCATCCTGCACTAAGTATGTATTTCTAGAATAAAGTAGTTTTTTTTTTTTAACTGAACTGTGGCTCTGTGTAATTTTGTAGTCTTGCAAGCACATGGTAGATTTGGGACAAGCATTGGTGAGTTAAAGCCAAGTGCACTCTGCTGAATAAAGAAGGATCTGGACCACCAAACCCAGTACCCTTCCCACACAACATCCCTTGACCTTCCAGCTGTACAGATGTGAAGGAATCCTTCAGTGACCCATCTCGGTTCACTTGCTGTGTGGGAAAGGCTGGCTGCTCCATTAACGTCTCCAATAGCTCCATGCAGAGATAATTCAGACCAGCAGCAGTGGGTGAACATCCATCTCTTTGCACACACCATCTTATCTGCCTGTTTGATAATAGCACTGTCATCACAGGGTGATGGGCAATACAATTCCTCTTACGCCTGCTCACAAGTCACCCTCTGTCAAAAGGGCATCTGCACTGCTAAACTCAGCAGCAGGTTTGAAAGGCATTTAATTACTTTGGCTCCTCTGTAGAAACTCTGAGAATCATAGGCCCCGGTCACACTGGCCGGATATCGCGGGGGGGAGGCGTGGCTAATTGCCCCGGCGCAGTTTGATCCACGATTACGCGATCAGACATGCCGGTGGCACACCACGGGTCCTCCCCTCGGCGACGGTGGGTAAACGAGGGAGCAGAGGGGAATGCCGTGCGCTGGCGCGATCACAGCACGGGAGTCTGGAGGCAGCCCGTGGCAAACGTTAACTAGTACCTTGGAGGTACTACTTTTTTAACATGCATTTTTGGCGGTAAGCCACAGGTGCGCTCCACTTCCCAGATGTTGGGGTGTGATCACGCCAGGATAATCCGCCCACCATCTGTGCCTCTCCCACAGCAACTTTGCCGTGAGACCGGGGCCATAGTTCTGCAAGTGAGCTCTGAATTCTCTTTGAAGTCCTTGAACCCAATCCCAGAATGACAGTCCCAAGGCCCAGTCCTGAAGCAGAAGGGATGAGCCGGTAGCTTTTGATGCAGTTGTACTGGATGACCACCCTCCCCCTGCTGTGCCTGCGGTCTGTATCGTTCTCCCTACAGAAGGCTCTGAGCACTTCCCAGGATGTCTAAACTTCCAAGCTGGTGCAGAAGCATGGCAAGATATTCATCACTGCTTGGCAGGGTAATACAGAGGCTTCATTTAAATAGTTATTTCTGTTCATCCATCGATTGTTGAACTAGTTTTGTGAGTGAGCTGTGAAACCATCCCCTAATAAACTGGGTTTATTAGAACACAGGTCTGCAGCTAAAGACTAACTCTGGTTGTGGTCACATGCATGAGATAACATGCGGGGGAAGTGAGGCTATTTACCCCGGAGGATATTGACCCACAGTTGCACGATCACACAGTTCTTTGAAGTGGTGGGCATAGCCTGCCACTGTGTGATCAGAACGCACTGGGGGGGGGGGTTTGGCCCTTTGTTTTCAATTCGCTTAAAGGGAGGATCAATGAATCGCTTCTCCACACTGAGGGCTTCCTACGGCAGTAGGCAATGATGCGCATACTGAGAAGGGGGAAAAACAACAACACAGAGTCGAGATGGCCTGATCAGACCCTCCCGATGCCATGAGAGCACGCTGGGGAAAGTCCATCTGTGGCCCGAAGCAACCCGTTTGCTACTGGACTTTCCCCAGTGTCTTTTTACTCTGCTTCTGAGGCGGAGCAAAACGGGTTGCCGATGGGTGCAGGATGCTGGGCAGATGTTTGCGTCTGACCACGCCCTTTAAATCTGCCCGGCATTCGTGCCTATGGCATGGCTAGTTGTGCATGTGATCGCACTCTCTGTTCCACATCCAACTGCCCGGCTGGTGTGGGTCAGCTAAGAGGGGGCCTGAGCACAGGCAACCCCACCCTGGCCCTGCCCTTAGCACGGCCCCTTGATGCTTTTCATCCGCTGCACAGAACTGTGCAAGGGAGTGCTGAGCCTCACCAGTAGCCCCCCCCCCCGATGCCATACAGCCGCTAAGGTTCAGGGGATGATGCCCTTGCCAAGGAAGCGCCCCCCCAGGCTGCCTCTGGCTGTGCAGCTGAGGAGCAGATGCCCTGAGTGAAGTCCCTTCCGCAGGCTGCTTGCCGGGTCTTTCTGCCTACCGCTTTTCCACCTGCATATTCTTGTCCACCTAGTCAGGGCCTCAGTAGTCCAGGGGCTAGACCTGTTTAACTATACAGTCCATTGGACCAGTCTGATGACCCCCCCCCAAAAAAAACACCTGTCCAACCGTGAGGTGCCCAACTACTGTCAATTCCAGTGGGGGGGGGAGGGTAATGCCAAGGAAAACCCAGAGGGTTGGTGGTAGGACTCCCTCCTCCTCATTGGGCCCACCCCAAAAGCACCTGTCGTCTCAGCGACCCAGTGTGCCGAATTCCCGTGTCTTTCAAGGGAGGCTGTGATCAAAACTGCTCCTTGCACCTATCTGGAGTGAGACAAACACATCTGGAACTATCTCAGTTTAGTCTACATAATGGATTGGAGTTCCCTTCTTGTCTAAGTCAGCTTCTGTCCCTCCTTATCATTAAAGTATTTTTGGAAATGAACGGTGAGCAAATGTTTCCTGTTTCATTTTTTTTTTAATATTGATTTTTTAATGGGGATCTGGAAGGAGAAACCTGAACACTGCCTTAGGCTCCTTGGAAGGAGGGTGGAATAAAAATCTAATGTAGATAAATTGCTTTATACTTTTTATACAGTTCTCTACTTCTTGCTTTTAGTTTTGCAGAAAGGAGGTGGAGGAGGAGGAGATTGGATTTATGCCCCGCCCTTCACTACCCAAGGGAGTCTCAGAGCAGCTTACAAACTCCTTTTTCCTTCCCCTCCTCACAACAGACACCCTGTGAGGTAGGTGAGGCTGAGAGAGCTCTGACAGAAACTGCTCTTTTTCAAGAACAGCTCTGACAGAACTATGACTTGCCCAAGGTCATCTAGCAGGTGCAAGTGGAGGAGTGGGGAATTAAACCCAGTTCTTCCAGATGAGAGTCTGCGCACTTAACCACTACACCAAACTGGCTTGGTTTGCATATGCATACTGTACAGTTTTTAGGTGCAATTTACAAACTATTTATATATGCAGTGTACATCTTTGATGCCAATAATATATGTATAACATGTAATGCTGATTTTCTGAAATACCAGTAATGTTACAAATGCATATGTTTAATGGGAAAATCCCATAGGTACGGCTCATTCTGTGACAGAGCGGCTGACTTCAGAGGGCCACAGGAGTTCCTGGGGAGGCTGCTGACAGCTTTGGATCTTAGCCCTTGCACCAGCCATCCCGGAAGCCAGCAGGAGTTTGATAAGACTAGCTGCATTTCTCATGGCGCTCACACACTCCCATGGGTCATGGTGAAGCGCAATTCCAAGCAATTTTGGATGCTCCACCTCTGCTGAAGCTTCAGATGGCACGTGCTGTCTCAAGTCTCAGTCCTCTCCTGTGGGACCTCGCACTCGTGGGGCATCTCGTTTCAACTGGGCTGCCACCCTTCAAAGCAACTTTCCAGAGGTAACAGTGCCAAGTCTCCCTGGAGATAAATGTCATGTTTAAGTCAAGCCTGAGGAATGTCAAGGAAAGCCAAGAGTTGCAACAGAACTTGTGCAAAGGATCAGGGGAGGGGGCAGTGCTCTCCACGCTGGCTATAAAGTCTCAAGGAATCATAAAAAAGGACCCTCTTCCTTTTAAAGAGAGGCTTTTCTTGATGCCATTGATGATGGTATCAGCTCCGCCGGCTGTTGGGGCTCACTGGTGTCAAGCTAAGTTTTGTTTCTTTGTATTTCACTTCACTGCTTGCCATGATATAGGGGGGAGGGAATTCCTGAGGGGTGTGGAGAGTGAATGCTTGTAGTAGCCATAAGCTGTGCCCCAACACCCGTTCCCACGAGAGCTGGCCTTGGAGACTCTTCTGCCAGGCTAGAATAGATAAGGCGCCGTATAGCTGTCAGGGTTGCCATAGTGACCTCGGGCTGGATGATGACGTATGTATGAGATGTGGGGTGTCAATTGCCTTACAGTTGGATCCCCAAGCATCAAGAATAAATCCACGTTTCAAGAAAGCAAAATTTATTTCAAAGCTTTGGAAAGATACTCAAACAAGGTCTTTGTTAGGAATGGTTACAAACAGCTCAGGTAAACGTAATAAAGAGATTCAAACCAGGTACAGAACCAATGGGTCACTTTCCCGCTGGCGGGTACAAGGAAACGATTGCGCGGGTAATCCCTGGGAACACTACCATCTTCAGACATAACATTGATGCAGTTCCCAGGCTCAAAAAGCAACAAGCTAGCAATCAAGCTCACCTCCCACTTCACGTCCTCCAGCTGCTTGGTTTAAGCGTTACAGCAGAATAAAATACAGGCCAGGAACAGAGGGGGGGGAAGGGACTGTACATACAGGCAGGTAATACAG
Organism: Gekko japonicus; assembly: GCF_001447785.1. Lineage (NCBI taxonomy): Eukaryota > Metazoa > Chordata > Lepidosauria > Squamata > Gekkonidae > Gekko > Gekko japonicus. The sequence goes on along the minus strand of NW_015161482.1, from coordinate 136,433 downwards.
AACACAATGGCAGCTTGCTGACATACTGCCCCCTCTAAAATACACCTTACCCTCCGTCTCCCGGGCAGGGCGGGAGATCTCCCGGGTTGGGCGGGAGTCCTCCCGGTTTGTCCGGGAACTTCCGGTGGAACCTACGAATCAGATAAGGGGCCCGAATATCCCCTTCTTCCACCCATTCGCGGTGCTGGGGTCCGAAGTCCACCCACTCGATGAGGTACCAAAGCTTACCACGTTTTAGCTTGGAGTCGAGGATGTCCGCAACCTCGAAATGTTCATCCCCCTCAAGTAACACAGGAGGAGGAGGAGTCACAGATGGTCGCCAAGGAGAGGTACCAGGGTCCTTTTTCAATAAACTCATGTGGAACACAGAATGTAAAGCCCTCAGATTCTTAGGCAGTTCAACATCAACAGCAACATCATTAATGATTTTTCGTACTTTGAAAGGCCCAATAAACTTCCACCCCAGTTTCTTACTCGGTCTCAACATCTTGATGTTTTTAGTAGAAACATACACCAGGTCACCAGGTTTTAAATCCAATCCCACCACCCTACCCTTATCCGCTTGGGCCTTATAAGCTGCTTTTGCAGCATCCAGGGTTTGACACAAAAGAGGCCAGGCATCTTGTCGTGTTGTTGTAACAATACTCAGCCAAAGGCAATAGGTCACACCAGTCGGTTTGTTGGTAGTTTGTGAAACAACGTAAATATTGCTCAAGAGTTTGGTTTACACGTTCGGTCTGCCCATCGGTCT
>NW_015161482.1:114817-132193 GCF_001447785.1 Gekko japonicus | reverse complement strand
TGGTAGTGCCTCAAAGACATCATTCACGGTTCTCATCAGGTCCTGCACCGATTGTTCCAGCTCGTCCAGCCGCACTCCGGTGTCTTCCTTCCTCCACGTTTCAAGAAAGCAAAATTTATTTCAAAGCTTTGGAAAGATACTCAAACAAGGTCTTTGTTAGGAATGGTTACAAACAGCTCGGGTAAACGTAATAAAGGGATTCAAACCAGGTACTTAGGAAAATAATGGGATTCCTAACAATATGTTGGATCCCCAAGCATCGAGAATAAATCCACGTTTCAAGAAAGCAAAATTTATTTCAAAGCTTTGGAAAGATACTCAAACAAGGTCTTTGTTAGGAATGGTTACAAACAGCTCGGGTAAACGTAATAAAGGGATTCAAACCAGGTACAGAACCAATGGGTCACTTTCCCGCTGGCGGGTACAAGGAAACGATTGCGCGGGCAATCCCTGGGAACACTACCATCTTCAGACATAACATTGATGCAGTTCCCAGGCTCAAAAAGCAACAAGCTAGCAAGCAAGCTCACCTCCCACTTCACGTCCTCCAGCTGCTTGGTTTAAGCGTTACAGCAGAATGAAACACAGGCCAGGAACAGAGGGGGGGGGGAAGGGACTGTACATACAGGCAGGTAATACAGAACACAATGGCAGCTTGCTGACACTTACCCATAACTGGGGATTTTTCACGCGTTTTCTCAGTTCTGACACAGAGCATGTTTCCAAAAGTAAGCACATCTCAATAAACCACCCACTACTGCTTAAGTATGCTGTGGAGAGTGTCTGAACTGGGAGGCCTGACAGCTGGCTGTTCTGTTGGCTGCAGAAGTGGCCCCCGTGGCTCGGGAAGGCCCAGGGACGGACAAGGGGTGACCCGCCTAGGACACAAATCCAGCCAGAGGCATTTCCACTCTGCCATCTCCATTTGATGGCCCACGATGGGCTGGCCCGGTCCTTCTGGTTCCCAGGGGAGGCTTGCTCCTCTTGGGGCCTACAAGCAGTTAGCGGGTGTGTGTGTTCCTTTTCACCCTGGAACAATACTAAAAGCATTTTAAAACTGGATACAAAATATGTTGGGGGTATGTGGGTCAGGTGCGTCTCATGCTTGTTGCAAACAAGGCAGATGCTCATCGCTTCTGGCTCCCCCCCCCAGCTCAGTCTGAACCAGGCCCCAAACCTATAGATTTCTTTCTTTTCTTTTTTTTTTTTAGTGTCAGAAACCACCCTGGGAAAGAAAAAGACAGATGTGTGCTGAGGGCACCATTCGCACACACACCCTCCATATCAGGCCTGCCTGTGCCTTTGCCCTCCACGCTGCCCTCCCTGGGCACCCCTCCCCAGATCTCCAGGAATCTCCCAGCCCAGAGCTGGCAACAAGGCTAGATCTGCCTCCGGTAACAGAGTCTAAAATGGGGGCTGGAGGCAATCTGTGCTTGTCAGACGGCTGAGCAATAGTCTTGGGCATCTTTTGCAAAACTTCCAATGATTTGACACGTTATGGGGAAGTTGTGGTTTCCATGTCCTGGTCTGAAAATGCTAACCACCTCCCCCCCCCCTGCAATGGCTTCCTTGTTTTTATTCTTGAATATTGAGGCTGGACCAGGACTCTGACTGGTGGGGGAGGCTGGCTCCAGCCTTTCCCTCCAACCTCTTTGCCACCCGGGATCCCCGCAGGTCTCCTCCCTCCCCCCAGCCTCCTAAACGTTCTGCTTGTATACATCTTGAAAAGCTAATCATGAAAGCAACGTAGGAGGTGCATTTTGAGAGGATTTGAAATGTATGAAATGTAGGATGGAGCACGGAAGTCACTCTTTGCCAAAGGAGTTTGTTCTTCGCAGTCATCCCTGCTTCCCTACTTTTGCTGCATGGGGGGGGGGAGAGTGCTTTCAGAAGCCCAGTCTTGCATTTAGGACTCATCAGATTCTGTTACCAGGTCTGGCAACCGTACCCCCATCTCCTGCCAGTGGTCGGGGGGGGGACCTGGCAACCCTACAAGGAATGCAGAGCACAGGCAGGGAATCCAGAGACAAGGCTTCCCTTCAGTCAAGGGCCTAAAGCATAGGCTTTCCAGCTCTGGGTGGGGGGAAACCTGGATACTTGGGGGGTGGAGCCTCAGGAAGGTGGGACTTGGGGAGGGGAGAGACCTTGGTAGAGCACAAGGCCATAGAGTGCACTCTCCAAGCAGATATGGCAAGGCTGATCTTCATTTTAGGAAGCTAAGGAGATTGAGGAGAATTTGTCTTATCAAAAATTTTAAATAATAGTGACTGGTCTATAATAGTTTTCTTTTTACATAGCCTAGTTCCAAACATTTGTGGGCAGGCAGGATTCAGTAATGTTCTGAATGCTCATAAGCACTTTGAGGCCCAGACTAGACTTGGAGGCACAGGAGGATACTCTGCCTTCTAGCTGTTTACTCTGAAGAAGGAGTCTTATTCCTATGGCCGGATGATCTAGCATAACTTGGCCTTCCAAATCTGCTTTGATTGAGTATGCCAATGACAAGCCTCTTCCAGTTTTCCTGGAACCACTCCGCCTAGTTGGGCTGGGGTAAACATTGAGTCAATGACTTCCTCCCACCGACTGGCATGCTGGGGAAGACATGAGAGCACATCAGCGGGAAAATTGGACTTCCCCAGGAGGTGCTTGAGGGTAATCTGGAACTTGGAGAAAAATTCCATCCAACGCAGTTATTTAGCATTTAGGCACCAGGAGTTGCGTAATGTCTCTAAAGTCTTATGGTCAGGCCATCCTTCAAATGGCACCCTGGCTCCTTCTAACCAATGACTCCAAGTGGTTAGAGCCAATTGAATTGCAGCAGCTTCTTTATCCCAATCCCCCAATTCCTCTCAGTCTCAGAGAACTTTTTGACACATATGTGAGGGGGTGCAAGTTCCCATCCTCCCCCCTTTGCAGCATCACCCCCCATCACCACATCAAAAGCATACACTTGCACCACAAAGGGCTTATTTTCATCCAGGTGACTTAGAATTGGCTCAGAGGTGAACAGAGCCTTCAGTTTGTTGAAAGCCTGCTGGCACTCTGGGGTCCACAACAACTTGTAACTTGGCATGTGGCTTCCTGGTCCCTTCCCCTTAGTTTTCAGTAGATCTGTGAGGGGTAGGACCACCTGGGCAAAATTGGGGATAAATGGACAGTAGAAATTGGCGAACCTAAGGAATGACTGTAACTGCCTCCTCGTTTTTTGGGGGGGGTCCCATCCCAGTACATCCTATATTTGGTGGGGGTACATGCCCAGGCCTTTCCCAGAAATCTGGTACCCCAGAAAGTCCAGCTCTTCCTTATGGAACTTGCACTTAGGCAGTTTTGCAAACAGTCGAATCTTATAGAGGGCTTTCAGCACATCCCTGACGACCTGCACATGTACGTCCTTATCTTTTGAATATATCAAGATATTATCAAGATAAACAAGGGCCCCCTTGAATAAATATTTGTGTAACACTTCATTGATCAAGTTCATGAACACCCCCAGGGCCCCCACAAGCCCAAATGACATTACCAAGCATTGAAACTGGCCTAGCGGGGTGTTAAAGGCAGTCTTATGTTTGTCCCCCTCCCTGATGCGCACCCAAAAGTATGCATCCCTCAAAATTTGGTAAAAATCCAGCCCTGAGCAGCCTCTGCCAGCAAGTCCTTCATCAATGGGAGGGGGTAGGCATTTGACATTGACACAGCATTCAGGCCCGATGGTACATGCAGAGTCTCAAACCCCCAATTCTTCTTTTTCCAGAACTGCACCAGGTTGGCACCAGGTCCCCCCTCCCCCGACCCCACCCTCCCCAGGCTCTGCCTCCAAAATGACCAGGAGTCCCCCAACCCAGAGGTGGCAACCCTGAGAGCAGGGCCAGAAGTAAATGCTGCACTTTTACTAGGCAGGAGGGAGGGATTTGGGCAGGAGATTCCCGGTCGCTGCTGTGTGCATTCCAGAGTCCATCAGGCAGGAAGGGGAACCTTTCCTCATCTGTCTTGGTGCTCTGGTGTGCAGAGTCCTGCCCGCATCTTCTTGTGGTTTGCAGAGATCCCTCCAGATGCTGTTTGCTGCTGTTTCTGCGACCCACTCCTACGGCAGGGGCAGCAGGGCAGGAGAGATAGAAGCCCAGTTTGAATTTCCTGGGTTCTCAAAGAATAAGGTTCAGGCCTTTACAAAGGAATTTTACCCTCCGTGAAAACAAAGTAGCTATATAATTGTTCCTGCAAGAGGGCCAGGGATTTCTTTCTTCCTTTTTTGGTTCTGCTTATAAATCCAAATAATAATAACAGCAAACGTGGGAACAACCTGGAGACTTCTTAATCGAGATCTACCCCTAGTGGTTAGATGAGGGTGGGAAGGCAACAGCGCTCCGTGCGCCTCGGTGTTTAGTCATGCCGGCCACATGACCACGGAAATGTCTTTGGATAGCGCTGGCTCTTCAGCTTTGAAATGGAGATGAGCACCGCAACCCTAGAGTCGGATTCGACTGGCTTTCGAGCAAGGGAACCTTTACCTTTTTATAAGCCCCCTACCCAGAGAAATGAGCACCAAAAATGAGTCCGTCATCTGTGTCAAAAGGGCATATTTGTTCAAAATCAGCTCTAAAAAAGGCAGAAGTAGAAACACATCCAATAATGAAAGTGGCATTTCAGAGGCACTGGATGAAAGGGTAAATTTGTTTGATGAAGAATGACCTTTTGCACAAGAAATATTTCGCAAGTGCTCTTGCAGTTCTTAGGACCCAAGCAGACTCCGTGCTGAGGGATTCATGAACAAATCTTTTCAGTGTTTTTAAAATGGAAATTGCAGCCAGGCAGGCCCTCTGTTTGGCTCCTCTTCTTCCTATGCACCACGGCCCCAAGACAAACTCAGGGCCCCGCCTGCCTTCTGTTTTCCTTTTTAAATCACTGGGAAGATCTATTCATGCTTCTTCCATCAGTTGCATCTGATGACTTAACCATCACAGAGGGCTGTTCCACTTCGAGCCATAGGGATGCAATGTCTGCATCCCTATGGCTTGTACAAGTGCCAGTGGAGTGAGGACTAGGCTCAAGTGATCAGGAGACTGGCCGAGTGGAGGTCCTGGCCACTATAAGTTCCATCCTGAGAACTCATCAAGGCCAGGGTTAAGGGGGCAGACCGGAGGAACCAGGAATGGGCTCCAAGTAGGTGCCTGGCAACCAGTAGGAGACCAGGGGGAAGCAAGAACACGGGGATGGCCATTGGTGACAGTGTGACATCACTTCCTGGGGGGGGGGAGTGTGGTTTCTGGTGATTCCTAGAGAGTACTGAAGTCACTTTTAGTTTTTTCCCCTGGAAGTGACAGTCCACCATCAGCCATTGCTTAATGTTGTTTCCTTTCACAGCCACTCAGGAATCAAGCACGGAGGGCAGACCCCCTGCCCCCACTGGGGAGCTGGCAAGCCTAGCTCCAAGGAAGGTCCAAGGATCACCCCTGAGCAGACACCAAGACCGACCATGCTGAATACCAAACAGGGCCAGAGTCCTAGGGTTGCCAGCTGTGGGCTGGGAAATTCCTGGAGATTTTGGAGTGGAGCTTTGGAGGACAGCATTTGGGGAGGGGAGGAACCTCAGAGGGATAAGCCAAATAGTGCCCCTGGCAAGCGACCAGGACTGTCAGAGCAGGGAACTTGGTAGCCCTAATAATTTTACATTACTTCTATGTCCTTTTCATATTGGTGGTAGAAGTTAGCATGAGCTCCTTTTGCAACGTGAAGAACAGTACCTTGGACAAGCTAGGGCCAAAGTTGGCATAGGGCAAGCCTAGCCCTACAGAGACCAACAAGCCTGGACATGTCCCTTGGACCGTCACCCTGACTCCTTTCGCCATCCAGCACCGATAGAGCCAGCATGTAGCTGCAATTGTATTAGGACAATGCCTTGATTTCAGCATCTCAGAAAACAACAGCATTTCTGCAGTCCAGCATTCCAACAACTGAATTCCTGTATTGTATCTCACACCTCCCCCTGTGGACTTTCATCTGGATACCAGGACCATCCTGGACAGGGTCTATTGTCTTCCATCATTCCTGTGATAATTTGTTTATATATATAAAAAAAGATCATTCCTGTGATAGCTCAGTCATTAACAGAGCCAAGACTGTGCAATTGCCCCATGCTTTGCTAACAATGGGGTCGCCTTCCCAAACTGGGACTCTTTTTGTCTAATTCCTCTTCTGAGCCATTGCCGACCATTTCCTTATTGTGTCCCACTACCCTGAAGGCACGATTTTCCTATAACTAGGCTCCCAACCCAGCCATATTTGGTTCAGTCTTCTGAACCTCCCATCTTTTGGGTCTTCACAGACATAGGTAAGGCTGTGAGTCCCAAACCCAGGGACCAAGGACCGTGTGGCAGACCCCCTTGTGACAGTCCTAGGCCATGGCAACGTGACCTCCCAGCTCGGGAGGATTCGGTCCTGACTGGTAATTACTTTGCTGTCTGGTGGGCTGGGAGGACATGGGCGGATGGACGGTTGAGGCAGAGAGTCCCAAACCCCTGGAGACGGTGACCACATGGGGACCCCATTGTGACAGTCCCAGGCCATGGCAATGTGACCTCCCAGCTCGGGAGGATTCGGTCCTGACCGATGATCACTTTGCTGTCAGGTGGGCTGGGAGGACATGGGCGAGCATACAGGTGGGGTGGGGAGTCCAGCCCCGAGACAGGGCCCCTGCTGCAAACAGGCCAAGTAGGACTTCCCCCATGGGGGAGGAGACACATAAGTAGACATGGAAGTGTGGGCCTTCTGAGGAGGGACCCAATAGCATGGTCTGACCACCTGGCAGTGGTGGGCAGACGGGTGGGGTGGGGAGACCTAACCCCCCAGAGAGGGCCCCCACTGGGGACCAGCTCAGTAGTGCCCTCCCCTATGGGGGAAAAGACACATAATTAGACATGGAAGTGTGGGTCCTCCTGTGAGAGACCCAGTAGCATGGTCCAACTGCCTGGCTGTGGTGGGCAGATGGGTGGGGTGGGGAGTCTCAGCCCCTGGACAGGGCTCCCACGTGGGACTGGCCTGGTTCTGCCCTCCCTCACAGGGAGGAGATGTGAAAGTGTGGGCCCTCCAGGGAGGGACCCAGTGGCATGATCCGACTGCCTGGCAGTGGCGGGTGGATGGGTGGGGAGTCCTGGCCCCTGGACAGGGCTCCCACTTGGGACTGGCCTGGTTCTGCCCTACCTCACGGGGAGGAGATGTGGAAGCATGGGCCTTCTGGGGAGGGACCCGGCAGTGTGGTCCAAATGCCTGGCTGTGTTGGGTGGATGGGTGGAGTGGGGAGTCTTAGCCCCCAGGACAACCCCTCCCACAGAGGCAGCCTCCCCCCCCACCAAGGCGCCGACAGATGCACCCTGTGGTCCGCATGCTGGGATCACCCGTAGAGGAAGAGGAGGAAAAGGAAGGGGGGACATGAGGAGAGAAGATGAGAGACCATGGTCTCCATCCACCCTGTCCAGAACAGTGTTGCCCAGCATGGATCAATTGACCTTCAGAAAGGACAACTCATCCACCTTGGCCGGGTCTAGTCGAGATCGATGTGGGCAAAGGATGTCTCCCAGGTGGGAGAACACCCGTTTTCCCTGGACGCTAGTGGGAGGGCAGGAGAGCAGACTGGTGGCCACACTGGTGAGAACTGGCCTTATGGCAGCCTTGCACACCCAGTACTTGAGTGGATCTGAGTTGGCGGGCTTGGGGGGCTCAGCCAGGAACTCGCGGACCATCACTTTGGCAGAATCCTCTGCCATTGCTTGCCTGGCACCCACACCGGCACTCCGTCCCTCCCACCTCATGGTGGATGTCCAGAACTCCTGATTCTCATTCCATTTCCTCTCAGTTCTGGGACTCTCTCTCTCTCTCTCTCTCTCTCTTTACTATTTGAGTTACTTTGGAACAGTGCGCGCTCTCTCTCTCTCTCTCTCTCTCTCTCTCTCTCTCTCTCTCTCTCTCTCTCTCTACGAGCTGCCCCCCCCTCACCGCCCCCACCTCCCACTCTCCCGGTTCTCCCTGCTCCTCCCCCTCCCCCTCCTTGCCCCCCCTCCTCCACCACCACCTTATCGTCTCCCATGTCCCTCAGCTATCTCTGGCCCCAGCCATGGTGTTGAAACTCCCACACCAGGCAACACAGTTCACGCTTCTACTGATGAAGCTGCACACTTCAGAGGGTGATTCTTCCCTTGATGCAGGGGTCACATGCACGCCAGCCTGAATTCCTGCTCCTCAAAGAGTGGATTCAGGCACTGCTCAGTGCCATTGTGCAACCTGTCAACCGGGGCCCTGACTGGAGGGAGAACTGCTTTTCCCTTGGGGCCTGGCTGCAGCACAGACTCCATCGCCCAATCTAGCCCACAAATGAGGGGGATGACTTGCCCCAGGCTGGCCGTGTGGGCACAGGGCACATTGCTGGCATCCTGAAACAGTTTCAGTACATGCACAATCTGGGAGAGGGTCAGCCAGTCATTGGAGATGATGCTCAGCTCACCCTCCCCCCACTGGATGGAGATGGAGAACAGGATGTCTTGGACCGCTGTTTTCTGCTCCACCAAACAGGCAATCATGGCATACATGGAGCTCCACCAAGTGCCCTTCGGCTTCATGGAAGGTTTCTTCACAGGTGTGTCAGTACTCTGCTTCTCCGATGGTTTCTTCACCAGGTGGGTGAGGTCCCCCCCCCCGGACATGTAATCCACATTTCAGGCACAGAGCTTGTTTCATATGTAGAAGAAGAAGAAGAGATTGGATTTATACCCCGCCCTTCACTACCCAAAGATGTCTCAGAGCAGCTTACAAACTCCTTTCCCTTCCCCTCCCCACAACAGACACACTGTGAGGTAGGTGGGGCTGAGAGAGCTCTTGACAGAAACTGCTGTTTTTCAAGAACAGCTCTTGTCAGAACTACAGCTTGCCCAAGGTCACATCAGCAGGTGCAAGTGGAGGAGTGGGGAATCAAACCCGGCTCTCTCCCAGATTAGAGTCTGCGCACTTAACCACAACACCAAACTGGCTCTCTCACCCCTTCTTTCTTCGAGAGGGGTGCCTTAGGTGAGGCCAGCACCGTCTTACCCACCGTAGTAGCATTATTGAGTTTGATGGTGTGCAGGCGGGTCTCTGCAGCCGCTGCCCCAGGAATCCAGGCGTTCAGGGAGATTGGGTTGACGCTATGCAGAACCGTATCCCGTTAAGGCCCAAACGGTGCTGCTCTGCCAGGACCTCATCAGGCCAACCTCTAATTTGTGTCACTTGCCTCCTGAATTTACTCATATATGCCTTGGCTGACAGTCTACCTTGCTTGAAGGTGTGTAAAAAGGCTCTTGCCTGCACTCCCACATTGGGATCTTTGAACTGAGCCCGGAGGGCCCACATGAAGGCATCCACTGACTGGAGTTCCGGTCCATCAGTGTTATGCAGACTAACGTACCAGGCCGCTGCCTCGTCCCACAGCCGGAAAGCCATGTAGTCCACTCTGCGTTCTTCGGTTGGAAACAGGTGGCCCCAATTCATTACGAATTTTTGGACGCGCACCACGAAGAACTGCAGACTCTCTGGAGAGCCATCGAACGTCGCATGCAGGGGCTCAGTCGGGCGATGGAGATGTGGGTCAGGGATTGCCGGAACCCTGGACCCAAGTGGTCTCACAGGCGGGTGAACCACAGGAGGTGGTAGCTGTGGCATGGTGTGGGAACCTGAGCCGGGGCTCCTGATGCTTGTACCTGCGGTACCAGTTGCAGTGGGCCCTGTCGCTGAAATTCCTGTTGCACTGCCATGGCAACCATGGTAGGGATTCCCTGAAGAGAGTTCTCGAGCATCTGCATCATCTGGTTGAACCTCCTCTCAAGTAGATCCAACCACGTGCTGTCGAACTCCTCACCTGTGTCTTCATGTTCCACTGCCCCATCGGGCCCCTTAATTGCACAAAGGGGAACATCACTGCAAACCTCCATCTCATACTCATCTAGGCTGGATGGCTTGTCATAGCAACTTCCCCGCCTGTGAGCCACAGGAGCCATGGGTGAATAAAAAGTCAAAGGTTTATGCAGGTTCTCACTGAACCGGCTCCAGCGGGGCCCCCGCAGACACGTAGTCACCTGGGGCCCCGCTGGGAGCACGGAGGATATCTCCTTCTTCCGTGCCAGTGTCCTGTGGATCCTTCTCCACCTTCTCGGTGCTGCCCGAGTTATCCTCAGGCAAGTTTTTGTCCTTGCTGTCGGGTTGTGCCTTCTCACCTTTGCTCATCTCCATGGAGACTGGCCTTTCACATGTTTGGGCCATAGGGTTGCCAAGTCTTACCGAAGTAATAACGGAGGAGTCCAGGGCCTGTCCATATTTTTTGCTAGAGCTGGGTGACGTGCCCAGTGTGATGATGTCACTTCCGGGCCACGTCATCACACCGGGCACGTCGGCCCGATATGGCCACTTTGGGGGTGGGGTTCCCCCTGCTGTCCGGATCCGGACTGGCAGATTGGGGACCTTTTTAGCGGGGGAATCCCCACCTCCCGGGGGGACTTGACAGCCCTATTGAGCCACCATCTGTGACCAGTTAGCAATTCCCCCCAGCAAGGAGATGGACTGTTGGGTGCCAACTGTCCAGGGCAAGAAAGAAACTCTCAAGTCAGAGATAGGAGCAACCCGAGCAGAAAGACAGTGGGCGGGTTAGAAAGGGAAAACCCACGTGGCAGTTAGCGATCCCCCCTGGAATGTCATCTAAAAGTTGGTTGCCAACTGGCTAGAGGAAAGAGAGAACTCCCAGGTCAGAGACTTGAGCGACCCAGTCAGAAAGACAGTGGGGGTTTAGAAAGGGAAAACCCACAGCCAGTTGTACGGGCAGTTAGCGGTTCCCCCCAAAAAAGGGGTTTTACAGTTAGTTGCCAACTGTCCAGGGCAAGGAGAGAACTCCCAGGTCTGAGAGTGAAGCAAACCAGGCTGAAAAGGGGTGGGTGGGTGTCCTTTAGGGATTAGCAGAAAAGTCAAGCCCCACAGGGCTGCCATTGCACTCTGGGGCCTGTCATTTCTTTCCCAGAATGTTTCTGCTAGTCCCAGGGACTCTCATTCCACTCTATGTGCTGTCATTCCAGTCTCAGAACACTCCTGCTACCTCCAGGGGCTGTCATTTCACTCTGTGGTCTGTCTTTCCAGTCCCAGAATGCTTCTGCTACTCCCAGGGGCTGTCATTCCACTCTGGGTCCTGTAATTCCCATCTCAGGATGCTTCCGCTACCCCTAGGGCTTGTCATTCCACTCTGGGGGCTGTCATTCCAGTCCCAGAACAGTCCTGCTACCTCCAGGGGCTGTCATTCCACTCTGTGGTCTTGCATTCCAGTCCCAGAACATATCTGGTGCCCCCAGGGACTGTCATTCCACTCTGGATCCTGTCATTCCACTCTGGGGCCTGTCATTCCAGTCCCAGAACACTCTTGCTACCCCCAGGGACTGTCACTCCAGTCTGGGGCCTGTCATTCCAGTCCCAGGTCTGCTACCCCCAGGGACTGTCATTCTATCCTGGGTCCTGTCATTCAAGTCCCAGAACACTCCTGCATCCCCCCCCCCCGGGACTGTCATTCCACTTGGAGGGCTATCATTCCAGTCCCATTACATCCTCTGGTAGTGAATTCCACAACTTAATTACTTGTTGAGTAAAGCATTTCCTTTGGTCTGTCCTAAAAGCTATGACCCCTCAACTTTATTGGCTGTCCCAAAATGCTAATATTATGGAAAGGGGGGGGGAGTTCTCTCAATCCCACTTTTTCCACCCCATGTATAATTTTATAAACTCTATCATGATCCCCCTTAGCTATTTTTCTTTCTAGACCAGGATCATCAACCTTAAAATATTCAAGCAGATGCCAGGGAACACATGAATGGGCATCATAGTGGAATGCATATTTTATGACAGGGTTCCCTGTTCTAGATTGTGACGTCCCAGGCTCTTCAGCCTTTCCTTAAATGACAGGTGTTCCAGCCACTTGACTATCTTGGTTTCCCCCTTCTGTACTTATTCCAGCTTTTTGAGATATGGTGACCAGAACCATATACAGCAGTCCAAATGTGAGTGCACCACTGCTCTATGTAAGGGCATTACTGTATAGATTCTGCCCCCCAGGCCAGTCCAGGGATGGAGGGGGAAACTCTACACTGGCTCAATACATTACACAATAACCCAGAAAGGTAGGCTCTCTGGATTTCAGAACACTATAGCCACCAGGATCTCTACTTAATCCCTCGCCAGCCTGAGATTAGAGATCTACAATCTCAGCTGGCATGTGGGTTTTACACATAAGCAACTCTACTCAGAGGTGCAAACTTTTACTTAGGCAGTGTATATCGTCAGTGGGTTAGGCTACAAGATCTAGGCTTGGGATTCAGTTACATATCAAAACAGACAAGCTAGAAAACCAGAATAAGTTTTATTTAGTATAGAATTTGGCACAGACTAGAAGGATTTAAAAATAACAAAGGCTAGGCAATGTTTTGCCTTAACTACACATTAGAGATACATATTTACCAAGTCAGGAACAGTTATCAGTCCAGAATAGTCCATTTGTAATAATCCAGTAGCCCCAAGAGGTTTGGAGCAAGAAGTCCATCTTTGCAGCATGCAGCCATGTGCTCAGCTCCAAAGCAGTTCTTTGTCGCTGCCAGAGACCACATAGCAGGACAGCATTTCAGGTGGACAGCACACAGAGCAGCAGAGATAACAGGAACAGAGGAGAGAGAGAGTTCCTCTCATTGGGAATGACTAGATATAGGGCAATCCCAGTCCCCCAATTAGCCCTGGCCAGGAGCCAATTAGAGTAGACATGGGAGTGTCCAATTGTTGGGTTGCCATGGGGACAACATCTGAATGGTCAGTACTCTTGAAGGCCACACCTGCAGTCATGTGATCCCCAAATTCCAACCACCCCATGGCATACGTGTGTCTTTGCCTGTTCGCTAGGGCCATCTCGTCTTCTGCCAGCATGGAAGTGTGAAGAATGGAGGGTTATATGGCAGGGCTATCGAGGCCATATGGCTTCAATAGGAAATCAACACAGCAGGGTATCAGCAAGAGACATTCCAGGGGAAGACATGAAACCTTTAGAAATCAGTATTTCTATACAATTACATTATTGGCCATTTTATTCTCAGTCCCTTTCCTAATAATCCCCAGGATGGAGTTTTGTTTTTCTCTGCTGCTACACGCTGAATCAACATTTTCTTTGAGCTATCTACCATGACCCAAAGATCTTTTCCCATCTAAGTCTCAGCCAGCTCATACCCCATCAGCACATATTTCAAGACAGATTTTTGTGTTCCAATGTGGTTCACATGACACTTACCGACACTGAACTTTATTTGCCCTGTTGTTGCTCAATCACCAATTTAGAGAGGTCCTCCTTGACCAGTATCCAAGCCAGCTCTGAATTGTCTATAAAACTTCTCCTACTGCTTAATCTTTGGAGTATGAATGGCACTGAGCACTTTGTTTATTTATGATTTAACTTAAGATCTTAATATGCAGTATATGTTTTAAATTTTTATGTATATGATTGTTTTACCATGGCAAGTGTTCTTGCCTCTGTAAGCCGCCCTGAGCCCTCGGGGGAGGGCGGGGTATAAGTACGAAAAATAAATAATAAATAAATAATAAATTAATGTGAAGATTGTGCCTCCCAGTTTTTCATGCCTGGCACTTGCTGGAAGAATGCTGTCTAGAAACACACACACACACACAGAGTCTACTCCTGGCACCCAAATAACTGGTTTTTCCTTTCCCCACCTCCTATACTGCTTGCTCTCACCCAGGGAGCTTTCAGAGGTATTTAATAAAGTCAATTAGGCAGCCTCTTCATTTGCTTTTGTAATGAAAACATAATTGTTCCTGCTGTTAAAATGGAGTGACTCTCCAGTGGAAGTGGTGGGTTCTGTAGAGTTGCACAATCAATCAAAGAGGAGCCCAGTGTTTGAGGGAGGCAGTTTTCTTCCTACCCTTAGGAAACACACCGGTTAGCCCATCACTCTGCTCCTGTTGTTATGGGCAATGCTAAAAGCAGGACTCCTTGCTGGCAGTCCTTGTATACAAGAGGAGACCCACAGACATGCAGTTTGGGCAGTTTCACCACTCAGTCATAAGCCAGTGCAAGGCTGATGTGGCACCAGCAGAGTATTCATTAGAGAGAAGAAATTTCCCAAAGGACCCAGCACCAAGAAGCTGTGGGCATAGCAACTGCACTGATGTCTCTAGTAATGGTGCCCACACCCACCAATCATGGAGCAGGAGCATCCCCCCATGCTGGCCATGTATGGAAGGAGCCAACCACCATGTGCCAGTGCTGCCCTGCCTCTGTGATGTCGCCATGCTCCCACCCTCATCTGGAACAGAACAAAGGGTTGCCCTGCAAGGAGCTTATAATGCTCTTATGGACTTATGAGCCATAACTAATAACTGGACTGTGCCATGAGTGTGCCAAGGGAATGGACTGTATGGTGACTACAAGCTGATGCCAACTGCCTGGACTGCGAACACACACCCAGATGAGGGAAGCCTCCCCCTGAGATGATGTGCCAGACCAAGGATGGATCCATGGGTTACCTGCCACTTCTTACCGACAATGCAGCAGAGTTGAGCCAAGCACCCTGGCCACGAACAGCACACAGAAGCCAGTAAAAGCATGTTGTAGAGGAACACCGTGTAATGCAAGGAAATATGAACACCTCCACAGAGACTCCATGAGCAGAAACCTCTGTCAGCACACAGGCACATCTCCCCCCCAACTTTGCCAGATGCTGCCCAGTATAACAAAAGAACTGCCTGCATAAAAGGATTAGCCGACTGACATGTACCTACCAAGCCCATCACCCACAGTGATCATCGGGCCATCAAGACTAACAACCCTGGCCACTTCTGCTATTGTCTTCTAAAGGTGCCACTGTTAGTAGTAGTAGAACCAATATTGCCCAACCATTAAGCCCCCGTCCTCCTGAAACCAGTATTTGCTTAAGCAACTTCCTGGGGACATGACAAAGGGAAGTGGCCAGTGAAGCCCACCCCCAAGTCCAAATAATGTGTAAAAAAGCAGGATTTGCCCTGCTCTCTCTCTCTTACTTCCTCTATACCTGACCCCATCCTATCTTGCTGGCTCTCGGTGTAAGCGCTGCCCAGAGTCTCTCCACGTGTTCTCCCAATTCACAATACAACCCTTTCCCCCTTATAGTCTCCCCTATTTTTCCACTGTAAGGCTCGCTTCACCACATCAGGACAGGTCAGTGCTGGTCCCGGTTCTGGGTGGCGGCGAGAGCAGGTGTGGGAAGCGAGTGCTCCTCACAGAGCTCTATCCTTAAGGCTAGTTTTGAGCAATTTCAACGCTTAAAGTTTTTCTTTGGAGAAGAAAACGTAGCAGGAAGCTTATTCTATTGCAAACAGGTAGTGAAGGCAAACTGTCTGGAGACTGCAAAGGGTGCTTTGAAGCAACAGCCTTTTAGGACGCTCGAGGAGTAACGCCGGGTGAAAGACGTCTCATGCAAGAACCAAAGAACCAAAGGAGTCAACAAATACACACGCAAGACAGTACCAACAGCCAAAGCTAAGTATTATGCAAAAAAAAATTACAGAAGGCTAAAAAAGAGGGGGGGCAACAGAGGGAAGTCTAGTGACTAAGGGGAAAATATATGGGAGCTATCGCTTTAAGGCGGCCATTTGAATAAACTCCAAAAGGATAGCTAAGAAGTAGAAAGGAAATAGTCTAGCAGAAAAGAGGAAAGAAGCAGCCTAATAAATAGTAGAGAAAGTAATATAAAATATAGAAACCTTATGGAATAAACTGATGGATATTACGCTGGTGTCTGTTTGTTATTGTGCTTCTTGAACAAAAGCCGGGTGTTGAAGTGCCACGCGCAGAGCCAGACAGTTGGAGAGGTCGGGTGGAGAGAGTGGAGGAAGGCAGGGGCCGTGTGGAGAGCGGAATAGTGCTGGAGAGCGAGATCGAGGAGATTGGAGGAAAGCGGGGCCGAGCGGAGGAGAATCGGAGGGGACGGAGCCGAGTTAAAGGCCAACGCGGAGAGAATCGGAGGTTCGGAGAGTCAGAGAAAGGCGTGGCAGAGCGGAGCCGGTCGGAGGAGTTCGGAGAGGGGCGGAGCCAAGCAGAGGAGTTCGGGGCAGAGCAGAATTGTGTGGAGCTGTGCAGAGCAGTTCGAAGAGGGGCGGAGCTGAGACAGAAGGAGACGAGAAACTACGGAAAGAGCCGAGAACTACGGAAAAAGCCGAGTGAGACGAGTGAAGTGGAAAAGAACTGAGAAAAACCTGAACTGAGTTGAATTATACCGAAATAAACAGATTGGTGATAGAAGAGCTAAGAGACTAGAGAACAAGAGGAACAATTTGAGTGAGGGACAGAAGGGAAAGTGTAATAATTAACAAAAGGTCAGGAAGACAGAACAGATAAGAAAAAATAGAATAAGAACACTAAGTAAAGACAAATAAAGACAGTGATCAAGATATATGGCTACAGGGAGTAGCGGGGCTAGTGGAGTGAGGAGAACATCAATAAAATCACCAGGGCAAAGCGGTTCACATAGCCAACTGAAACCCAGCATAATGAGCTCACAACAAATAAATATAAACATGAAAGACTTAAAAAATTAATGCAGGAGTGCATAGCAACTGAATTGAAAATTTTTGCAGAAAAGACATTACCAACACTGATTAGACAAGAAATGGAACCAATGCAAACTCAAATGCAAAATCTAACACAACAAATAACCATAGAAACAGAAGAAATAAAAAAAACAAATAAAAGAAAATAAACAGGAAATTCTTAAAATAGCAGAGACAAATGCCAACATGGAGGAGAAAATGAAGGGCATGGAGCTGGAAGTACAAGAAGTAAGAACCAAAACAGATGAAATAGAAGAGGCTCTGATGGGTCTAGAAATGGAAAAGGCAAACTTACTGATCAGATGTCAAAATGTGCCTGAAAGTGTAGGCCAAAATTTAAAAGAAGAAATGATAAAACAGAGCCAAAATTTAAAAGAAGAAATGATAAAACAGATTTCAGAACAATTAAAGGTTGCAAAAGAAGAAGAACTGGAAAACGAAATAGATCAGGTGTGCAGAAAGAACAGCTCTTACGCCAGGAGAAATAAGGTACCTAGAGAAGTATACTTAAAGTGTGTAAGAAGAGGAATGAGGGATAGAATATTGAAAGAAGCAGAAGGAACAAAAGTCAAAATTCAAGAGGCAGAAGTAAGGTTCTTAAAGGAAATACCTTGGAGAATTAGAGAAAGAAGGCAAAATTACACAACGTTAACAAGACTACTAAGAGACAATGATATTCAGTATAGGTGGTTGGTCCCAGAAGGGATACTATTTACTTTGGAAGGGAAAAGACAGAGAATA
>NW_015161482.1:110824-114086 GCF_001447785.1 Gekko japonicus | reverse complement strand
AGAATACTATAGAACCAGAGCAATGGGTAAAAACCTGGCAATCAACAAAATTAATGCAAGCCATCCCATACAAAGAGAATATATACAAAA
The DNA here is from genome assembly GCF_001447785.1 of Gekko japonicus. Lineage (NCBI taxonomy): Eukaryota > Metazoa > Chordata > Lepidosauria > Squamata > Gekkonidae > Gekko > Gekko japonicus. The sequence goes on along the minus strand of NW_015161482.1, from coordinate 113,996 downwards.
TGTTTTACAGATGGCATTGGACGCCAGAGGAAATAGTGAAATGTTTTGCGAATGCCAATATAAACTGCTGGAAGTGTAAAAATAATGTGGGTACCTATATACATATGTGGTGGAGGTGTGATAAAGTGTAAAGGTACTGGAGGAAAATGTATAGAATGGTTAGCGAAATTATAGGAACACAAATACCATTTAAGCCAGAGATTGCTTTGTTAAATATAACTCCAGATAGACTAAGTAATGATGACAAATATATGATGGTGTACTGCTTTACGGCTGCGAGAATACTATTAGCAAAAAGGTGGAAAGAAGAGAACTTGCCTTCAATAAAAGAGATAACAGATAAAATACTATTAGTAGCAGAAATGGATAGATTAAGTCTAAGGTTACAAGGTAAAAGTAAAGAAGCATTTGAGAAAAGATGGAAAATGTTTTGTATATGGCTGGAGAATAAGAATAAAATGTAAATCGATGTACTGATGTAAAATGCAAAAATCAAAATAAACTGTTTTTTTTAAAAAGGACAGGTCAGTGCTGCCCAACGAATGAATTCCTGCTAATGTGAATATCTCTGTGCCCTTTCAGTCTATTTTTCCTAGTACTGTATTGATTGAGTGTGTGAGTGTGTTTATTTGTATGTGTGCATACTCCCCAGTAAAGAAACCATTCCATCAGGATCTGGTCTCTGCGTCTATTTCTGGGATTACTGGAATAAGTGGACTCCTATATACAGAGGTTATTGCTCCCATATACACCTATCCATATATCTAATTCCCATGGGGGGTTGTGCAGATACTTATTTCTGCCAGTAGAGGGCTCACTCTCTCGCAACAGCTTTTCCTACATAGTCAGTAGACTTCCTGTGTCTGCAGAAAAATCCAAAAAGTAAAAAAATCCCTCCAGGGTGGGTTGAATTCTCCCCAATACCTTTTGAAATGGCCTCTGCAGGGATCTAATGCCAGACATCAATGGTGAGAGATTAGAACGTTCGGGGGGGGGGGCCCTCCTAACTGGCTCTTGTCAGTAAAAGGATGGGGGAAGGGCCCTTTCCTGGCCTCTTTTGGCTTTTGAGGGAGGGAGGGAGGGAGCCTTGGGGCCAGGCCTGACAAAGGTTGCCAATGCCAGCCTGGGGAATCCCTAGAGGTTTTGGCGGAGTGGCCCTGTGAGAGAGGGCGAAGATTGAAGGATTCCTCTACTGATTCTTGTAGGGGACCTGCCCAGAGTGCCTGGAGTGCCGGTGCGTGGAGCGCCTGGAACGTTTAAGGACCATAAGATCTGAGGTCCAGGGAGGGAAGCGGGGTTGTTGTTGGCAGTTAAATTGGATTGGGTTCATTAGTAGCTCCTGTTGTGCTGTGTGGATGTAAGGAATGTGAATGGATAGAGATGATTGGACTCTAGTGTCAGTAGCTAAAGGAAGGCGATTGTCTGTCATTGCCAGGTTTTAGAGATGAATTATTATAGGATGAATCGTTTAATACTGTTTAGTGTTATAATTGTTAGCAACGAATTGTGAATTAATTGTACTATTGTAATAAGCTAACAATCATTCTGTGAATGAGGCTGTAATAGGCAATAATATAGCTTAGTACCATTCTATGAATGGCTAGGATATTGTATATGGTAGTAACGGTCCCTAAAAGAGTATTTAGGAGAGGTTGAGGATTGGACCTGGTAGGGTTAGAGTAGTGTAGATATACTGTACATTAGAGAACCATTGGGTTATTTCTTGTACTACAGGGAATTAGAGAGTGATTGAGCAAGGAGAGTGATAGAGTGAGGACCTACTTTATTAAATGCGATTCGATCTAACGCTGTTGGAATCCGTCTGTTTGGTGGAATTGTCCAGTGTAGCCAGTATTAGAAGCTTGTGGTTACGGTACTGACCGGCGGATATAGCTATGCCGGCACAGCAGATTCCGGTGCTCTTGGGGAGGGGAAAGTTTAGCGGTGGGTCTAGGCAGAACATCAAGGGAAGGGCCCTGAGAAATAGAATGGCTCGGTGCCCTTCCAGCCTACGACATATCCCAAGGGAGGTCAGCAGTGGGGCTCGGAAGATGAACCCCTCTCCGTCATTGGTGTTTTGTAATGCCAGGTCCATTAACAACAAGACGACAGTCCTTCGGGACTTCGTCATGGAACAACAAGCGGACCTGGCGTGCATGACTGAGACCTGGGTCCGGGATGGGGAGACTGTTGCTCTCTCCCAACTTGCCCCGCCTGGGTTCTTGGTCGTACACCAATCACGGACTAAGGGGCGGGGGGGAGGAGTGGCGTTGTTCGTTCGGGAGGCTTACTCCTTCAGGGCCTTCCCCTCACCGGAGATCACGGGCATGGAGTGTGCTGGCCTGGTGCTGGAGACCGAGGAGAACTTGGCTATCTGGCTAGTGTACCGACCGCCTAACGCACCGGCCAGTGGCCTGCCGTCCCTGCTGGAGGCCGTGTCTGGCTGGGCGTTGGAGCACCCGAGGCTTTTGGTCTTGGGTGATTTCAACATCCATGCTGATGACGCGACCTCCAGCCGGGCTACGGACCTAGTGTCATCCATGGAGGCACTGGGGCTCTCCCAATGTGTATCGGTCCCCATGCACCGGGCCGGACACACGCTCGACTTGATCTTCGCTGCGGGGATTACAGTGGACCAGATTACTGCTACGGCAGTACCATCATCGGACCACTACTCCCCGAAGGCTCGTCTGAACATCCCACCCTGACCCTGTTTAGGCGGCGAGCAGATTTTAGCTCGCCCACGGAGCCAAATGGACCACGTACGGCTTCAGCTGGCTCTGCGGGATCCGATGCCCTCTGGCAGCTCATTAGATGAGCTTGTGGGGGACTGGCATGACCGGCTCTCCACAGCTATCGATGAGATCGCTCCCCGGTGCCCTCTGCGCCCCCGCATTAGGCTGGCCCCCTGGTATACCCAGGGGCTGCGGCTTATGAAGCGGGAACTTAGACGGCTAGAGAGACGGTGGCGGCGTGCTCGTGACAAAGCATCAAGAACATCCTTCAGGACGTTTATGAGATCCTACGAGATGGCGGTCAAAGCTGCTAAGAAGGAATTCTATGCAGCCGCGATTGCGTCCGCTGGCTCACGCCCAGCCCAATTGTTTAGAATAATTCAGTCTTTGACAACTCTGCCTCAGGGCAGACAAAATAGTAGGGAATTGGATATTGG
>NW_015161482.1:110549-110741 GCF_001447785.1 Gekko japonicus | reverse complement strand
CCCGCCACAGTTGAAACAGTGAGCAAACTTGAGGCCCCTTGCACGTCCCCATTGGGTCTAAAATGTTTTAACCCGCTCAGTCTGGAGGAAGTTGACAGATTGCTCGTAACTGTGCGTCCAACCACATGCTCCTTGGATCCGTGCCCTTCCTGGCTCATTAAGGCGGGCCACGAGGGGTTTCGAGGTGCCGTA